>NC_085038.1:10023147-10250853 GCF_963692335.1 Osmerus eperlanus
CCCGGTCGACAGCCAGCTTGAGATTCTTCAGTTCCTGTCTCATCAGCTCGTCCACCTAGCAAGAGAGATAAACACGCGCGCGCTGGAACCTTCATCTCGTCAGCACAAAACCAACTCGCCGATGTTCAGAAGCTGCACTGCAGGTGAGAAGGATGCCAACGTTTGCCAACGTTCCACTCTCTCACCTGAACTCTGACCTCCTCTTCCACCTCCAGGCGCTTTTCCTCGCGCACCAACTGGGCATCAAAACGCTGCAGGAAGTTCTGTCTCTCATCACGTCCCTGCCAAACATCTACACACACACACACACACACACACACACACACACACACACACACACACACACACACACACACACACACACACACACACAAAGACACAACCCCATCCATCACTGACGGTAGAGTTTGAGAAGGTCAGTCAGAGCTTTGTGAAGGGTAAACAGATTGACTGCAGGCTGGCTAAAGGGCTGGGATTCCCCAGTCACCGAGCCAGCGAGAGGGAAGTGCAGGTGGAGGGACTAACACGCAGCTTATTGTCCCTCTGAGTGGCTCTCAGGGGCCACTTCCTAGAAGGAAGCCTAAACTTCCTGTGTACAGCTTTCCGTCTGGACGCAAGCAGGAAGTGTGGGCATAGAGCCAGGTAGGTCCTTCTAGAACAAGGCAGGTGGGCTCTGATCTCTCACAACAGAAGACTTATTGTGAACAAAGAAAAAGGAAAATATAGGAACAGCTGATGGCCCACAAAGAGTAAGTGACCCTGACTGGCCTCTCTCTACTACAACATGTCTGGTTACCTTACAGTGTATCCTAAACAACAGCCTGTAAAAGTAAGCTTCAGATTATTTATTAGTCTTTTTCCTGACCAACGTGTCAGTGTATGAAACAGAGCTTGATCTCATGTCATCACTGGCATCCGGATGGTTCTTCTTGACGGCTTAATCCTGGGATAAACCCCTGTCAAGTTCAGGCAGGGGTCAAAGGGCATTGGTTTAACAGCTTGGGCTGGTGGCACCTCCGAACACGCGTCTGTCTTTGAAATGGGATCTGCTGGAAAGGTCAGGGGTCAACTTCTCCTCCACAAGGCCCCCATTTTAAAGCCCCCCCACCTCATTTCAAAACACCCCCCAGGTAATCTGATACACATAATTACTTTCTCTAGTTATGCGTTATCCAACAGCCCCCCCCCACCCCAAACTCAAGTTGTTTGTTTAAATAAAGCATCCATTCTGTTGCTATGAAAACAGAGGCCTTTGAAGAGAGATAGAGAAAAAATAAGAGAGAGAGCGAAAGAGAGAGAGAAGAAAGAAAGAAAGAGAGATAGAGAGAGAGAGGGGAGAGAGAGAGAAAGAGAGATAGAGAGAGAGAGGGGGGAGAGAGAGAGAGAGAAAAAAAGAAATAGAGTCAGAGCAATGTTGTTGGAGATAGAGAGCAAAGACAGTTGAGTTGCCTTTTAAGTGCTTTTATTTGACTTTAAGAGCACCGAATTATATCAAGTTTGCGTAAGAAAAAGCCAGTTGAGATTATAAATGGCGTGTCAATCAGTTCCATCTCACCCGACTGGCAACCTTACCAGCTCTCGTTTGAAGAGTTCCACACTGAGACCACACACACACACATCTGCAACAAAAGGCTCTGTCAGCGGTCTCGTTTCGGCTATGTATCACCTGGTTTGTGAACAACCAGCGCTCCAAATGAAGCATGGTCAGCAGTGTTCTCTTTGCCAAGGCTACCTACACAGTATCTGCTTCCAATACACCAAGCCATTTGTATGCTGGAGCACGCTTTGCAGCCTGCGCTTTCTTCCTCTCTTTTCCCCGCCGGGCTGGGAAGAAAAAGACTTGTTTTGTCCCAAGCTGCAGGCAGGAAGAGCAATTCCAGGGGTAAAAAAGCTCTTCCTATCGCACGGACCGGAGGGCAGGAAATTGAAATTAAATCCACGGGTCGCATGCAGGCAGCGCTCCGTGACGCTGGCATGGCACACAGGAAGGGAGAGCAATCACAGGTCCCAGGTCAACAGCTCCACAGCCCAGCTGGGGTGGGGAGATGGACGGGGGGGGATGGGGGGGATAGGGGAAGACAAGGAAAAAAGGAAAAACGCAACAAGGACGCAAAACAAAACACCGGGAGCACAATGCCTGCGACCCCCTCCACGTGGGAAACTTCAGAGTGCGAGCGACGGGAACCTCAAACGGCCCCGGTCCGACGGCCTCCTCGACCGACACGCGCTCTCACTGGAACCCCGCTCGCCCCGGATTCGCTCGCCGCAAACGTGGGATTCACCTTCACGCTTCATCTCGTCCAAATAAACCTAACGAGCAATCATTTTCCAATTAGAGACACCTGATAAAACAGAGGCCCATGAGTGGGATTACTAAACCGATGGCCCCTCAGACGGACGGCTGTTTGTTTTTCCATGAAAGCGTCGACGGCCAGGATGTTTGACATGGGTTTAAGCGAACGTCCAGAACACTGAGGACGTTATCGATGGCCGTCTTGTGATCCTTAATGCCGAGGGTTGAGAAAAGGAGGATGAATGGGGGGGGGGGCAGAAGATGGAGGAGAGCATCCAGCTGTGTTGAGTTACGTCCTGTCCATCCTTACACAAGGCTTATTACTGGGAGCTTCAGAGAGGAGGGGTGGGGGGGAGGTCAGACCTAATAAAAACGACAAATCCATCATCCCTTTTCATATGAAACGTCCAGACGGCGGGCTTAGTGACCAGGGCCAGGTGGGGTAACGAGCCCCCCCCCCCCATGCCAATCGCCACGGCAGCCGCCGTCCCGTCAATAACTCAACGGACGTTCCTGAGGTGTGGTGTGGAGCGAAGGCGCCGTGGTCTGGCCTTCATTAGGGCTCAAAGGCTGCTTCTGTCAGGAATGTAACCCCCCGAGCTCCAGGTTGTGTTGGTTGACGTTGTGAGACGAATCATAACGAGCAGAGAAATTAAACAGCTTTGACTCGGCATATAATTGCTTCCTGCTAACTCGCAGCTGCAGCGTGACTTGTTGTTTTTTCAACCTCTCCTTCACTCTCTCTTTCAGCCGAAGTGGAAGGTAAAACAGGGCAGGGCCAGATAGGAGAGTTTCATTAAAACTGGCTTTAGGTGAAATCACAGTGTATTCTTTGGTAACTGGGCACGAATGCTCACTGAAGCATATTGGTTATTAAGTGAGTTAGGGTTAGGGTAACATAAATGTTCTCGAGTGCTATTGATTGATATTTATTTAGTTTTTTTTTTTTTCGTAGCGGGAAATGTTTCATGGGTCGTATCTATATCCGCCATTCCGTATTCAACAGGATGTTGGAGTGCTTTACTCATTCACTCCCATTGTCCCAGGAATTAGGAAGCTGATAAACAGCTGGGAAAGGAAGACATTTGACCCTGTCATTAATCTATCCACTGTCCACTCTATCCTCAGTCAGTGAGCCGTCTTCCAAGAATCACACTCGTTCAAGGAGCAGCAATCATGGGAAAATTGGACTGAATTCTATTTCCAGTCTGATTGCATACCAATTACATGGATTGGATATGCACTCTGCCTCTTCAACAACTGGGAACTCAGAGAGGTTTGACCCCAACTTTGTTCTCCAAAGTTCATATGATGTTTACGCTACCGCTGCCCAAATTCATCTTTGAGTGACAGACATGTCCAATCTCAGCTTGGGTTATCGATGCTTGGAGTCGCCATTACTCCCAAACGACGTTTGTTGTTTCGGAGCCACCCTCGAAGACCTTTCCGGACAGGCAGGGGAGAGCAGTGCTGTGACTGGCTGTGCATACTTCCAGCTGTGATTTGTGGGTGTTTGCACAGGGAGACCAAGGGTCCACAAAACAGTCAAGCTGTAAAGCACATGCCCGCCCGCCCGCCCGCCCTCCCCACACACACACACACACACACACACACATTAGAACCTCCTCCTCCAATTCCAGCTCCTCCTTCTCAGGTGACAGGGTCAGATAAGGGAAAATGACGGAAAGGAAGGAGGGAGACGTGGAGGGAGAGGGTGGGGTGATAGGGCGGAGGGGGACAGGGCGGGTGGTGATGGAGTGATAAGACCCAGGACGTGGCGGACGACTCCCCGGGGCATTCCGCCCCGACTGGGACTGGGCCTGTCGGGTTGTGGGGAGGTTGCCGAGAGCGTTGCGGGACGGTTCCCTGACTGTCACCCCAGAGGAAGACGGATGAGTCGGGCTGGGGAAGGGTGCAGCTACTCCTGGTTGTTTGACCTGGATCTTTCAGCAGCTCGGCCTGATCCCATTTCTCTACCTTGTCTCTCACTGAGGGAGTAACCTGGAGTGAACACAGACTTTATAGGTCTACATTCCGTTGAAACCCTTCCAGAGCAAGTACAAAACTAAGTACAGGGTTTGTAGCCATCCAAAGGCCCGGAACTGCTTTACTTCTGAGTGAAACTGCACACAAAACAATACGAGGTTGACATAGGGGAAAGAAATAACATTAGTTCCACAGGAGGCTTCAAGTCCAACTGCTCCCCATGGAATGTTCTACAGTAAAGGTCAAGAGCTGGGTTTGGATAAGACTAGACCTCTGCACACGTCTGCCCACGGGTCACTGCCACACAGAGGCCAGGCCGCGCTGCCTCACTTCCTGTCTGAGGGCTCCTCCCGCTGGGAAACAGGAAGGAGAGTGGTGGCCATTTGCAAGCCTGTCACAAGGGGAGATTGATTTATCGTCCCAGAGAGCCTCTTTAGCCTGCACACCCATCCTGGCCGAGACACAGGCGGGAGAAGGCTTGAAGCTCACACACTTAGCATTCCTCAAGAAAGATTATCTGCCTGGAATTGAGAGGTGTCCCATGGTGGGGGTTTTGAATTCAAATCCAAGACAGGCATCCAAATCAATCCACGAGGGACCCTATCCCAGCCACTAGAGGGCCCCTTGACTGGACGTAAACCCTCCAGCCGGCCCTGAAGACGGGCCCGCGGAGAGGCAGACCTGCTAGTCGATAGAAGATATGGGTATGGCAACCAACAGATACAGTATGGACGAACACAATGGGAGGAAGGTTGCAGATTAAACCTTATCAGGTTGACAGACAACAGGAGTGGGATCTGGAATGCACTCTGTCTCTCCTGCACCGTTGATGGATTCCCAACGTATCCTCTTCATTTTTATTAAATCAATGTCAAACTTTATTTTGAGACTTTTTCCCAGAAAATGAAAGAGTGAGCACACACACAATATGGTCACTAAATACTATAAATAAACAACAAAAATAAATCATTTTGAGTCTCAAAATACAGTATAACATTGATGCTATAAAAGTGCGTGGAGCATATGGTGTGTGTGGCGTGCAGCGATACCCATACCTCCCAGAGAGACAGCATGGTGGAATGTGTGTTACTTTCTACCTCTTTCTAATCTTTTTATTCACCTTTATACATCTTGGCTCCTTCCACGACTGTTGGAAGAAAACAGCTTGGGGGCATTTTCCAACCTTTCTCTTCCTCCTAAAAAAAAAAAAAAAAAAAAAAGACAAAACCACAATTAGAAATCGTCATAGTGATAAATCCTAAACAGGTGTTTCAGGAAAGAACATTTTTTACTGGTAATTCGTCTACCGTGATGCTCCTGTGGGATCTCCTGCTTCCATTTAAAATATGACGCCTAATAGCTTAGCAAGACAGAGCGAGGGAAGGGCTTTTCAGTTCCTGTTTTTTACGTTTTAATACAAGGGTCCTGGGTCAGTCTATGGCTAATTTAGTAGAGAGACACTGATTCTGTGGGAGTTCAAAGCTGCTCCGGTCAGGACCGGTTCTCCACTGTGCTGTGGCACCGGGTCAAATCCTGCAGCCATCAATGATGATGTGAACACACAGCAGGAGGACTAGAGAGAGACTGTGAGTGTGATTTATGAAACAATATGTTGTTCTGCCTCACAGTCAGAGGTACAACTTTTAACATTCATTTACTTTACAACACACACACACACACACACACACACACACACACACACACACACACACACACACACACAGGCACAGGCACACACACACACCTGCACAAAATGTAATCATTAAGGAGATTTCACGTCCCTACTCCTTTTTATCACACTGTTGATATGTAATGGTCCCCTCTAAAGATGGAAAAATCCATTTGAAAATATGAAGAGATTTTAAGTGCTCCACATTACACTTTAAATGGTGTATGACGCTGCTCAGGGTGCAAGGCAAGCCACTTCCTGGTGGGAAAGGCAGGCATGATCAACATTTCAGTTGTTCAAACAAGGTTGGGAAAACACAGGAGGCCCTAATTGAGATGTCACATGCCAGATAGGGCTGCAGGTCACAGCTGTCAATCACCAGGCTCTAGAGTTACACCAGTATCTGTCAACAACGCTAGCCTAACCCTGCCAAAAAAACATTATCCAACTAAATTGTTTCACCCAATAGTCATTGTTCTACTATATGAAACAGCTGACTACTAACTGAGAAAGCTGCATCTTGAGGTGGGATTCAGCGTTGTTCTAAACTCTGCAGGGAGTGTTAGGAAAAGCAGAAGTAAGGATTTCGGAAGCCTTGGTGTTAATGGCTCATTTAAGGAATGTTTGAGTGCTCTCCTGGAGAACGTTTTTGGTGGGTAGATAATAAATATGTCCATGGTTTCAACCCCTCTCTCCCTCTATCTCAGTCATCCGAAAACACAGATAAACCTCATTTCTCATTTGGAGTACCATTCAGTAGAGCACGAGCAGTTCCTGGACTGAATGCGAAAAACTTAACTGTTCCTATCTCTACGATTTGTTTTGTTATTTTGGCTTGAGGAAATGATTGAGTGTTCTGTGTAGCCAACCGCTCAGAATGTTCCTGAACAAACCTCTTTGTCGTCTATGCCCTTCTTCCCTTTGGACTTTCCCTTCTTGTCTTTCTTCTTCTCCTTCCGTTCCTTCCCAGACTTCTTGTCTTTCTTTCCTTTGCTTTTCCTCTTCTTCTCCCTCTCCTCCTCTTTTGCTGCTAGCTCTGCAGCCACCTGTTTAAGGTGAGGGGAGACAACATACAGTAACCATCCAGGGAGGACATCACGAACAAGAAAGTAAATACAAAAGATGAGAAAGAGAACGGGAGTTTGACCTGTTCCGGTGTTTTCTGAGCAAATATGGACGCTGATCCCCCGTCCTCAGTGTTTGGGAAGTCAGGGAACCTGCCAGTAGCGTCTCTGTGGTGAGAGAGAGAGACCACGCTAGTCAATTCATCATGAATGTGCTTTAATGTCATTTATTCTTCTTTAAGTCTTTGGGAAAGTCTGTTTTGAATACTAGGTCAACTGACTGAATAAAAAAAATAACAAATAAAAAGCGTTACCACCAATAGGTGTTTTATGGTGTACCTGGCACCTTTTAGAATGGTATTTTGTGTCATGGAAAAACCTTCCTTACTTACATACAATACACTATCTAATACACTTTGAAAAAACACACACGTCCCCCTGCCATTCCAACAGCCCACCCAACTCCAAGTTCTCATCTTATTTTAACACCACCCCAGCATTCAGAGGCTTTGCTAATCGTGGTGGTCTCCTCGGGGCCAGGAAGCCCTTGGATTCTCATCAGGGTCTGGGAGGAAGCTCCACTGGCGGTGGGTCTGCGAACCCCGGAGGGTGGGTCTCTTTATCCATCACGGTGCTTATGTTATTGTCAGCGTTCCAGCCGGGGTCAGAGCAGAGGGCAGCAGCTCAGAGCGCTGGGACACAGCGAGGGTCAGCGTGTGGGTCTAGAGCTTTGTCTCCCCCCTTATGGGAGCTGTATAGGAGCTGTGCTACTCCCTAGGCACCGGGGCCTGGATGACTTACAACCATTGTCCCCCCTCCCTCTTCTCCTCTAATGGGTAGCACCCACCGGTGGCCAACCATAAATCACCCAGGAATGTGCTAATAGGCCACCTCAGCAGCGATGGGGCCTGACTGAGAAGATCGCCACCGCGCTCATTTCTAGATCTTTCTGTGGTCCTAGTCTAAACACGGGCCCTCCCACTAAGCACTGGGTCTCTCCAGCACACCCAAACACACAACCGGGCTCACTCACGTGCACCCCACCCCTGCCTAACCACATACAGACACACACCCACACACACCCACCCACATTGAAACTGTCAAATGAAAGAAACAGACACACAATGACACAGGACTGTTTGGTCGCCTCCTCTGTACAGGCGTAAAAGAATAGGAAGAATCGGAAGGATGAAAGGGGCTTTTTGCTGACAGCTGCTCCATTGCAGCAGGGCCACACCAAACTGAGACAGGATCTCAGTCTTTCTCACTCATTGAAATCAGACTTAGAAGAAGCCAAGAGACTGCGCACATAATATGAATGATAGGCCAATTAACTAAGAGGCTGTGCAGAGGAGAACACCAGCGGTGCCTCGGCCCCTCCAGTGAAGGAGATGGATGGAGTCCTAAACTAATGTGCATCATCCCGACCTCGAGCACCGACTTCCCTGGCTGCCTCTCTCTCTCTCTCTCTCTCTCTCTCTCTCTCTCTCTCTCTCTCTCTCTCTCTCTCTCTCTCTCACACTCTCTCACTCTGTCTCCTTCTCCCTCTCTCCCCCTCTCTCTCTCTGTGTCTCTCTCTCTCTCTCTCCCTCTCCCTCTCTCTCCTTCTCCCTCCCTCTCTCTCTCTCCCTCTCTCTCTCTCTCTCTCTCTCTCTCTCTCTCACCTGCATTCAATGAACCACTGGCGTATTTGCTCCTGCAGAGTCTCCCTTATGTCAGGGCCCTCGACGGAGCCCACGGACTCCTTGATGTGGACCAGTGCCCTCTGGTACTCTGCCTCGTGGTCCTCCTGGACCAGCCTGCGAGAGGCCTCCACCTGCTGGGCCTGCAGCAGAGCCATGCTGGGCCCCAGCTGCTCCGGAGGGATCTGGGGACCAGGAGAACACCCAGGACCAGCTCAAACAGGACAGAATGTTCCTCTACAAGATTACATTCACCATGTGCAAAACAGTTTTTTTCTTAATTGCGAAGATACTTTTCCTAAAAATGGGATACACTCGATCGAAGTAATAACCGAGCCAAAGTAAAACAGTGTTTTGGTTGTTGTGCAGAACAGCAAGTCATTTTCACACACTGCACATGCTGAAGCTCCTTTCCCGAATAAGCAAATCAAGTAAAAAACAAAAAACATTTAGGTCTCAACTGATACAAATCACTCCCATAACTGTGAACCTCCTCTAACTGTGTGCAAAATGTCTTTGTTCAAGCAGCAAATGTTGATTCATGCATAACAGGTGCACGTTGTAATGCACCATGCAGGACGACGTTTCCCACAGCATTGCTAAGGATGACACCCAGAGTCAAGCTGATGAAAACATGTGGCTGGATCAAGAAGGATGAATGTTCTGAATGTGGTGTATTTCAGTTGACATGTTATTTTCTTAGCTACTATAAACTAGCCTATAAAAAAGTATTTTGTTACTGGATATTCGTGGCCATTTGACTATTAATTTTGCTAGGATAATCTTTGGTAAAATTCCGTAATATTAGGACAAATGAAATACAGTCTGATCTGTATTGTCTACTTTTCTGTCATGGTATGAACTATAATTACAGCATCAACAAATGGCACAGGCATCTTAAAGAGGATTAAAATATGTTAGGGTGTATTGATAGTTTAGTATTTATTGAGTCATTTAGTGGGTGTAATTATTGATAGTAAAAGCTTGTCATTAGATGTCTTATGTTTTATGTTTTGATGAAAGAAGTTGATTTTGTTTAACTTTTTTGGTTTGAGTGTAAACTGTTTTCAATTTAAAGTGAATTATTTTGGAAAAATTAACTCAAGAAAAAAGGAAACGAATGCAGACCATTGACTGCTGTGAGGGATGTGAGTTAAAGGACACAGAGAGAACAAGGACAAGGTGTTCTTAGCATTTTAAGATCAGAAAATAGGCGTGAAAAAAAGTCTGTTTAGTCACATACTGGTTCACATGAAATGACTCAAAGCAATAAATGAAAGGTTATTTTCAAAGACAAGATATGGGTGTGCACAATTACTTGTACCCAGGCACATGATCAGTTTGGAAAACTGTTACTATACAAAAGCTTATTCATCACCTGGATAAGCCTGACAATATAACTTGTTTATAGTTCACAAACACACACACACACGCGCGCACACACACACACCCACACACCCTGGTACAGGGAAGCAGGGCACGCACCATTCCCAGGAAGATCATCTCCTCTAGACGCTCCTGCTTGGTCCTCTTCCTGGTGCTGTAGCCCAGCCACACCTACAACACAACACAGGAGGGGTCACCTGGGGCCTGGTGTGTGTCTGGGGGAGTGAGTCTGTGTGTGTGTGTGTGTGTGTGTGTGTGAGAGACAAAGAATCAAAAGAAAGAGAAAGAGAATATGTGCCCATGTTCCTGTGTCTAAAGAGTGACTGTTTGTGTGTGTGTGTGTGTGTGTGTGTGTGTGTGTGTGTGTGTGTGCGTGTTAGTTGGTGGCAACACTTGGGAGACAGGGTTGAGGATAACATCTGACAGACTTGTCTTTAACAGAAGGTGAGACCTTGCTTGGCTGTGATATCTCCTCTCTCGCCTGTAATCAAAACACAACGCTCTGTTTCTGTTAAGGTATGCAGCTCAAAGCTACAATTGTCATGATTCTGACAAACTGTTGACTGAAGTTTTGGAACTGAACACATACGAAAAAACGATTTGCGCTGCTGTCTTCAACAGAAATATTCAACTGAATACAAGATAACAGTGTAAATCTTACTTGAACTGTGCTGAACAACTGTGCCTAGACTTAATGATTAAGACTGAACCAGCAGTTTCATCTACACAGCGGTCTGAGAAGTTGATTCATGGTTTTAATATGGTAACAGGGGTTGCAATCCATCCCCTCGTCTTGTCTTCACCCAAAAGGCCTATTGATGAATAGCACTAAATCATGCAGCAAACTGAAAGCACAACTTACATTACAGAGTTACATTTGGACTCCCTCCCAGTCTAAATCAATGGCAGTAATGCTTTGCATTGAGATATTGAGCTGAATGCGGGCTCTACTGTAGTCGCAGAGCGGTACAATTGTTAGTTTCAGCAAAATCTTAACACAATGTCGCCTCTGTTGGGGAATTATTTGGTCCATAACCATAACCACAACACTGTCCACTCTCTTGACGTCAATATGCTAGAGGATCGGATGACGAGATTAGCAAGGTCATGAAAACGAATACCCCAAATCCTGACTTACTTTCCTCCGCTCTGTCATCGCACAAGTGCTAACCTTCCCTGGGCGAACAAAGGCCCTCGGCACATTGCTTTCACAGTGGAATCGGGTGTACTTCTTATGGCTCGGCGGGATCCGATGGCAATTATAATATCTTTTGTGTGTTCGTGTCATGGTGAGGGTGACAGGAGGCCCCGGTTATACTGACCTCAACTGGACCGGTCGTGTTCAGGTCATGTTTTGGGTGAGCCCTGATCTGGCTGGAGCAATAAGATGATACACAGCCCAGCTTGGAACGCCTACTGTGCTTATGGGTCGCGTTCCATTTGATTAAATAGGAAACAGATGCGTTCACAAACAATATATGAATGCAATATCCCTTCAATTTGCCTTCATATTTGACTTTATTCCCAGTCGTGAGGGATGGGAGTACCGTGCCCAGTGCTTTTCCCCGTCTACCAGAGGGTAGAGGCTGCTGTACCTTCTGTATGCGAGTGGCGGCCTGGTCCGGGTCCAGGGTAGTGGGGGTGGAGCTCGGTCCCTGGGCGGCCTCCTCCTCCGCCTGACGGATCTCCTTCATGAAGCGAGCCCTGAGGCGTCCCTGGCGTGCCCGCTCAGAAACCTGAAGGACCCTCACGGCCTCCTCCACACACATGGTCTGAAGGGAGACCTCCTGCCGCGTTCAACAGCAGCGATACAGGGCTCACGTTTAATCATTACAGATAGTACAACTGGAATGGAATGAGGTCAACCGTTTTGTTTTTGTTATGTAACGGATGTCAATGGATTTAAATATGTCAATTGGACATTTTAGAACCGTCTACAATATCAGTAAGTCGAATGAAAAAGTGTGACCAAGGTTTCATGTGGATGTGAAGTTTGTGTTACTGACCGACTCCTGTTCCAAATCTCCTCCTTTAGCCAGGACGTGAGCCAGCATCTTCTCTCTGTCCCGGAGAATCCGTATCTTCTCCCTCACAAAGTACTGAGGGATGGGCACCTCCAGGTCCTCCTGAGACACACATCACACATTCACGTCAGGCTCATTTGGTGAGAACGTTCCTCAACGGTGTGCTTAGAGTCAAGAGATGCACTTGTACTTGAAATAACATTCAGAACCTAAGTCTTCGACAAGCCCTCCTACTGCTACCGAGGAACAACTCATTCCGATCTTCTCCCCAGACCGTTCCACCTCCGGGTCCCACTCACAGGTGTCAGTTTGAGGTCCTCCAGCACATCGTCGAAGTAGTGAAACTCCGAGAACTCCAGCTCCACCATCTCGTTCTTCAGCTCCAGCAGACGCCCCATCACGCCGTCCAGCACCTGCCTGACCACGCGACGCTTCTGGGGGTGAACCACCTGGTCGTACACCGCCTCCAGGCTGCGGAAGATCTGGAGGTACTTCAGGTAGAACGTGGCCAGACCCTGGAAGATCTGCAAGCGGTCTTTCTGAGGCCGGGGCACCGTGGAGGGGAACTCGTCCACTAGGAGGTCCTCCAGAGCTACATGGGCTGTAGCCCACATCCTGGCATAGGAGCTGGGCAGAGGAGTGTTCAGATGGTGAAAACACTGACAGGCTTTCTAAGACCCACTAGCTTCTGAGAGTCAAGGCTCTTCCACAGTCTCTCTCAGACCATATCCCTATTACGCTGAAATAAACAGCCATAGCACTGCTAACACTTGCAAAGGGAAAGGACAAACAGGTCATCCAGATGTATTAGGCGTGGGAATACCTTTGTTACATCGGGAAAAGCTATTGCTTTAGTTTGTGTATTGGCAAAAATAAATGCTAAATGTCCCTCACGTCCGCCAATAAACATATTCCCAATCATGCTATCTGCTCTGGATAAGTTGCTGCCTCAGTAAATCACAAAAGACATGATTCACAATGGTGACATCACGCTTCTTTCATATTCGGATGAGTTCTATACTGCTACCCTAAAGGCAATCTCCGTTGCCTGCAGTAATGCTTGTTCAAGGGCTAGCTGTATCAAAGGAGCAGAGAGTGGGTGGGAAGGAAGGAGGAGCAGTGTGGAGGCTGAGGGACCATTTCTTAGGGGACCTCAACAATAAAATGGGAGGGTGTGGGGGACTCAACTAGATACCCAGCTAGTGCCCGGCAACAAAGCCCTGAGTCAAAGAATTTGAAAGCACCATAGAAACTCAGTCAACAAATCACAAAGGTTTCACCTATCAGGAAATGAAGGCTTATTAGTCGTCTGGGAATCATATTTCTCTGAAGGGTGCTTGCAAGCGAAGCTGTGTCATCCCATGAATATACCTGCCTTGATATTTCCTGGTATTTACAGTCCAAAGAACTGCTTTTTCAAGCACCAAGTGGATGCAAGAATGCCTGTCTGTTGTTATGGGAACAGCAACACAGTGCACTTTCTCCCTGTTTCACAACCTGCAGTTCTCGCTTATTACGTTTGAAAGCTGCTGACAATTCAGAATTAATATTACTCTGTGCCCCCGTGGACAGCTATTTTGAAGAAATTGTGTCTTGTGACCAACATCTGGATTTTTCTTTCAGCAGAGGAAAGCATTGAACAGATCAAAGTATACAAAGTAGCAGAGAAAAATTAATTAGATGTATCAAACCTGTGAGACATGTTCTTCGGTTATATACCACCTGTTTCCGATAGATGAATCAAGATGAGTCTCTAGATTTGTAGTCTGTCAGTCTTTACAATGAACTTAATTAAATTAGGAACTTATACACAACTGTGTGCAACAAATCTGTTACTACAAAAACAGATGATTGTTTCATCACTGACTTCCCAATACGCGCTGCAAAAACATTGTAGAGAACAAGATTAGACCCTTTTAGACCAGGTATGTGACAATTGTATTTCATTTGATGCATATGAGATTCAGCTGTCCTAAATATTGTAAAAGCATTTAACGTTTAGCTATCCTGTCCTAATGATGTCCATGCAATCAAATTCTTCTGATTCCGCGGGTCTGACATGTTGTAACCTTCCCATTTTCCATGTAAAGACATGTAAACAAAAACTGCCTCCAATCGATTAAAGTATGTTGCTTTTCTGTGAGCACTCGAGCGTCTAGCAACGGAACGACACGCCTGCGCAATGCACCCACACCCGACAGTTAGATCGCAAAAACGCGAATGTAATAGCCTATAAAGTGCCTTGTCTTTAACTATACACCTCCATGTCACGCTTTTGGACTATCCCAATTCCCTCAGTGTGCAAATAATTGCGTTAGTCGGCCTATCCATGGGCATACGGGTAAGCATAATTTCTAATGGAGATCCGTGCGAATTGAATTGACTAAAGGGGTGCATGTTACCAGCACTCAATTTCAGTGACACCAGTATAATGTAAATTCAATTTGCAATGAAGGCATCAATAGTTTCAAAAGGGCGTCTTTCCTCCGGTGGTCTATGAACACAATGGTGCATTATGAGTGCTATATGATCCGTCATGGTTGCCTGACAAGCTATTCTTCATTAACGAATTTCAGAACGATGAAAGACGAGCAGTTACACCGCAGCACCACCTTTCCTGTTTCTGTAACCCCTCATCAACTTTTGACGAATTAGACGGACGAGCTGCATGGACAAAAGCGTTGAATGACTCAGCATGATTTGTCAAGTTCAACATAGGACATTTTATATAGCTTAGAAATATAGTTCGTAATTGATTTAAGTTGGCCTAGCGTGAACAAATGTATAATGGATAAAGCAGCCATACTTCAGACAGTTGTCGGATGCAATAATTAACTGCTGTTAATATCTCAGCTAAGTAGCCTAGGCTACAACTACTGACAGTGGAAATCCTATGTTTGGCACATCCGCCAAAACCATTGTTTGAAAACGCCTAAACTTCAATGAATCAGATTTCCATTCCAATATGTAGAAGTAGGCGTTGCTCTCAGCGCTGATTTAACAAGTGCAGCAGGACAAAGCAAGCCAGTCTATCGACAGCGCAGGACCGACGGAGAGTTCCTCCGCAACTTGGAGGATAGGACACTTCTCGCATTCGCAACACCAGCTAAAATCATCTGCAGAACATTTACAGAAACGTTTTGTGATACGTGTGGATCATAGAAACTACAAGAAATAGCAAGGCATACTTGTAAGTATCCTATCATTTAAATGTAATTTCTGAACAGCGCAAATCAGCGCAGCTGATTTGTTAAAGCCTAGAAACCTGTATTGAACTTTATCCTGTTTTGGAATTTGCTGTGGTATTTATGGGTCTTTTCGCTAAATAGTAGTGTCATCTGTGTAAAGAATATCAAATCATTATTGTGCCATAGGCTAACTAGGCTTATGCCCTGAAGACGCTTAGTTGTCAGGCGGGCCACATTGTAGGTTCCTGAGTTTCGCTGTAGGTGGTACGAATTAACGGTGGGCTTCAGTTCCATGGGTTTGTTTGCATTCAATGAGATCCTAGATTACACTGTATGTAACTGATAAGGCCAATGATAGCAAGGCGCATCTAATTACTTTTAAAGCATACCCATAATTATGCTTTGTCTTTCAATATCAAACCAGCTAGGCGTCATGTTTTTTCGTGGGTTATAAACACAAACGTAAACTGGTTTAAAACCAGTCAAAAAATATGTTTCTGTAGAGCTGAGGATCTGGTATTGGAATGATGGTTTAGTCATATGGAAAATGGTTACATTGTTTTATAATCTTTTGGCATGTATCTATGGTATGTATCTATTTGTATTTAGTTATTATTTAAAGGGCACACCTAAAACATAAATGTAATAAAAAGAGGGGTGGAACCTTTCTGATTTGTTTCAAGTAATCTATTCCATCACAGTTCTCAGGAACATAGAAACAGGAATTGGGACACACAAATAGAGATGTAGGGGGGAGGGGGGGACACACACACACAGTGTGTTGGGTTTGGCAATATTTGCAATGTTTCTAATGCCCATTAAGCATTTGAAATATCAATATCAATATAATGAATTGAATTGAGAGAGAGAGAGATAGGTAGAGAGAAACTGAAGGAGAAAGATGATATGATCTGTGGAAGAAAGCAATGCAAAGTAGCTGAGTTTCAGTCACGGGTGGGAGAAAGGGGAGGGAGACGACAAAGTCTCACAAAGTGAGAGATATGGAAACTATTCAAAGAAAGAAGGTGAAACAGTACAGTAAAAAAAGATGAGGCGCAAACACAAAGCACAAGCTTGTGACAGTGTACAGAGCAAATAAGCAAGCAAGCAAGAGAGCTACAGGCAGAGGGATGGGGGGGGGGGGCATGTTGGCCGTGTTCTGTGGTGACTGTGGTGGGAGTCGATGTGACAGCACAGGGTGCTCTTTGTGCCCCAGACGGCGTTGGCTGCCCAGAGTGTGGGGATCAGGTGAAGGGGGCTGCTCTCTGCGAGGCAGAGTAAACACAACCAGTTTAGAAGGCACCGGGAGATCCTAATAGGCCACCGCTTTTTACGGTGCCTGGAGATGCGGCTCCACATTTGACGTCATCCTATTCCCTCCATCCTTCCCCCCCCATCCTACTGCCCACTGGGGGCAGTAAAGAAAAGACAGCTTTTGTTTTTATGAAACGTCCCCCCCCCCCCTCCATTTCAGGCTGGTTTAGTCTTTTTTTTTTTCATCTGTCACTGATTTAAGGTTGTCCACTACAGCTGTGTCTACTCATGTTACCCACAATCCTTTTAAAGCTATCTTTCTAACTTTGTTAGGAGAACAAACATATGGCTAATGTTAAGTGCAAATAAATGGTTCAGTTCTTTGACGGTTGCATTGAGCTAATTGGGCAACATTTGTTAAGTATCGTGTATTACTGTATTACTTTGTTTTACACAGTACAGTGGAACATTGTCCATTCAAAAGACACCTCAAAAGGAAATGTAAGCTGTGGAACTGTTTTTTTAATAGTAGACTACTTCTACGTGTCGGAAGTAATATTGTCTCACTCTTGACATCTGCCCCATCTCATCCTGTCAGTTTAACTGCAAGGGGGCTAAATGCGGTGATGGCTATTAAAGAGATTGACCTTTCACATCTCATTACTACTGGACACACACGACCTCTGATGAAGACAGTCATCTCGTGCAGAGTTTGGCCATTTTGCCTTAAGGAATAGCCTGTCCTTTTAGCACGCATCACAACAGACTCTTTCAGTGCACCCTGCTGCAGGATGTGTGAGTGAGGTACTAGAAACACAAGTCGTTTTCTGCTCTGGAATACAAGGGAATCATCAATGACAATGAGATGGATTCACATTTACGATTTAGACAGGTTTAGTTCAGTATTTAGGAGGATCCAAATAGAAATATCACTAATTTTTTATTTAGACATCTGATGTTTTAGCATGTGTATTGAACAGCAGCTGTACGAGCAAAAAAGGCAGTGTGGTAGTCAACTTAATTCCTTTCTGATTACACTCAGATGTAAGAATGAATCTTCTTATGTCCCTAGTCGAATTCTTTGGCAGCGAAAGCCTCAGTTCTGTTTGTTATTGATGTCCTGGGAGGACCTCAGGAGCCATGGGAAATGTCTCTGTTTGGTAAACGAGCGAGAGAGCATTCCTCAAAGCAACACGCTGTCTAACCCCCTGACATCACACCATGCAGCATCTGACATGTTGGAAATGACGCCTGTAGTCTCTTCAAATAAACACCGATTGGTTAACACACTCCTTTTCATCTCCAAGACCTCTTCCCAGGCTTCCTGCGTTTGTGCGCCTTTGAACAGAGCTCTAACCGGCGAACCTTTTCTGCTGTTGCTTTTGTATGTTTCAGCTCAAGCCCCCTTTCGGAAAGCAACCATGAGCGTGAACGCCAACGACCTGAGTGAGCTGATGGAGCTGTGGGAGGAGCTCAACTTCACGGGCGAGCACGACGACAACCTGTCCCACGTGGAGGCGCTGATGTGTCCCGCCGCGTTCAGTCACGACGCCGTCTTCTACACCCTCTCCGTCCTCTACATCTTCATCTTCCTGGTGGGCCTGGCCGCCAACTCCCTCGTGGTCTGGGTGAACGTCCGCTCCGAGAGGAACCGCTACGAAACCCACCTGTACATCCTGAACCTGGCGGTGGCCGACCTGTGCGTGGTGGCCACTCTGCCCGTGTGGGTCAGCTCCCTGCTCCAGAAAGGCCACTGGCCGTTCGGCGAGGCCGTCTGCAAGATCACCCACCTGGTGTTCAGCGTCAACCTCTTCAGTAGCATCTTCTTCCTCACCTGCATGAGCATGGACCGCTACTTGTCCGTGGTGCTCTTTGGAGAATCCTCCAACAGCCGTTTGAGGAGGGTGGTCCGCCAGCTCATCTGCATCCTGGTGTGGGTGCTGGCGCTGGTCGCGTCC
Source organism: Osmerus eperlanus (assembly GCF_963692335.1). Classification (NCBI taxonomy): domain Eukaryota; kingdom Metazoa; phylum Chordata; class Actinopteri; order Osmeriformes; family Osmeridae; genus Osmerus; species Osmerus eperlanus. The sequence continues at coordinate 10,041,652 of NC_085038.1, forward strand.
CTACCGGATACCTACTTCCTCCAGGCGGTCAAGTCGACCCATTCCGACAGCATCATGTGTCGGCCCGTGTATCCGGTCGACAGCTCCCGCGAGTGGATGGTCGGCATCCAGATGAGCTTCTTCGTCCTGGGCTTCGCCATCCCCTTCCCCATCATCGCCATCTTCTACCTCCTCCTGGCCACGTCGATTCCTTCCGGCGCGGACAACGAGCGGCGGGTCAGCCGGAAGATCATCCTCACCTACATCGTGGTGTTCCTCGTCTGCTGGCTGCCCTACCACGGGGTCCTCCTCATGGACTCGCTGTCGCTGCTGAACGTTCTCCCCTTCAGCTGCCGCCTGGAGAACTTCCTGTTTGTGGCGCTGCACTTCACCCAGTGCTTCTCTCTCCTCCACTGCTGCGTCAACCCGGTCATATACAACTTCATCAACAGGAACTACCGCTACGACCTCATGAAGGCCTTCATCTTCAAGTACTCCACCAAGACGGGCCTGGCCAAGCTCATCGACACCTCGCGGGTCTCTGAGACCGAGTACTCGGCTGTGGCCGTGGAGAACCACTCCCAGTTGTGAGGGGTGGTGTCACGATATGGCTTACTCACGGAAGAGACTCTACCAAAGCCCCACCAAGCTTGAAAACGCCACTTCTCCCGTGCGTACTTTGCACTGCAGAATCAGTTTATGAGGCACTGTAAAACACAATGACCAAACCAATATCTGTAGGTCTGCATTTCTCTTTGTTATTTTATACTGGTATTCCCCTTATCTGAGTCCTGTCAGATGTAGTAACAAGCCCGTTCATTTGTACTTTATTTTTCAAAGCACTTCAACTGAACTAGAGACTGGGTGTCACCTAATCTGATGGGTTTATGACAACATAAACACTCTCACACACACACACACACACACATATACACACATATACACACTTCCCCCAGACGGAGCCAGAGGGAAAGACTAGAAGCTCTCTAAGTCTGTGTTTATCTGAGTTTGCTGTTGTCAGTTGCTCAGATTCCATCACACTTGAGCTAATAGGACAGACAGAAGAGCCAGACATTCTCCCAGGTTTTACAGGTCTAGAAAAGGGTTTACACTCGATTCTAACCTGAGGGAAGCTGACAAAGTATTTGACTCTGTGAGGAAGGTTTTAGCAGTTTGACCTGCTCTGTGTTTACAGGGAAGTGTGGAATGTCAAAGGGAACAGTGAATGAAGGAGACAAGACTCGAGAGATTACTAGCAGGACTATACGGCCTAATTTTGTTCAGTTGTACAGAAAGTAAATACTGTGTGTATTTTATGTTTATTAGCTGTACTGCTTCTGTACGCTTTTGTAAAGGAGGGTTCAGTTTTGACGGTCTGGCTTCTGCCGGATTCAGACGCAACAGACAAGTTTGGATAAAACCGTTTTGAGCAGTTTCAGAGAGTTTTGTTGTGTTGTTTCTGTTTGGAACTGGAATTGTCATAATTCACCCTTTTACATTTGACCCCCCACAGTATGGACATTCTAAAAGTGGTTCTTGAATGTTCCATCTGAATATTCCTTTATAGGTTAAGGCTATCCCATGTTGCATTGTACTGTATAATGAAGGTTCATAGTTCACATTCAAATTCAATTGGAAACAGAAATTGTATATATTTTGTAAATATCATATTTATATCTCTTTAACTGTACTGTATGTGCATTTACTTGTAAAGTTTGTATATGGCATACAAATGCATCTGCTATCAATACTGTACTTTTATACCAAACAATTCAGATACTGAATCAATGAAAGTGTGCTTTGTGAGTGGGGTTAACAATGTTTATAATATTTCAATATATAATATTCTATTATATAATAGTCTATTATAAACATGTGAGACTGTATAATGTTCTGTATGTTAGACATTTTGCAAACATTTATATTTTTCTTAAAAGAAATCAATGGCTGCTCAATTGTAAAATGCTAGATAAAAGACAACGCAAATGTACAAATTTGTAATGCTGCCAAGACACATTTCTTTATATACTCTTAAGAAAGACTTTTCTGTAAGTTGGTTGATGTCTGCCAATGCTGTTGTTCAAATAAATACAATAATGTCTAAAACTATACGAAGAGAGTTTTGAAAGTGTGTGTGTGCGTGCGACGACAGTGGTGAGCACATAGTGTGCATGCGTCTCTTGACAACGAGAGAGACGTAGTGCGTGGGAACGTGCAATGTTCTCTTGTAGAACAAAGTCATTCCCCTGTCCATCTTGTTCCACCAAAACAAGGGGCAGAGCATGAGTAATCAGAACCAACTGCGTGGCAGGGGCTCTTCCCGGTAGTTAGGGCTTTGTAGATGAAGAGGAAAGCCAGGTGTGCAACAGTCAGTTCAAAGTGTCAGTGAGAGACCTCATACGTCTCACCCAACCTGGGTCCAGAGACTGGAGTTACTCTGTAGAAATTACACCGCTATCTTCTGACACCATCATAAGCAATGGATTTGCTGCAAACATATAGGTCTGTGTTTATGGCAATAGATATTTATTTACACATGCTATGAAGTTGTGTATAAATACCGTGTGAGATATATCTCAATACCAGTTAGTGTAATGTTTAATGTTAGATATTCATGTATGCAGGCCTCCTCTCTTGGAAGGAGCCCATGGTTTAACACACACACATATTCATGGTTTGAATAAATGTTCCTTTGTCAACATATGGCACACATATCATCGACAAAATACGCTTCTCGTCTGTGAGCGCTCTCCATGTCTGGGGGAGTCGGAACGCCTCCTGCAGCCCAGTGGAGGGATGAACCCTGGGCTAGCAGGCAGACGGCGGCTCCTGGGATTCCACCAGCTCTGTCTGAACGCGTCCACCGCTCCAGTGCACGAGCCGAGCGACTAGCTGCGCCGGGAGAACGCCGTCTGGACGATCCCACGTGAGGTGGAAAGTGTTCGAGACTTGACGAGAGAAGAACATCTATAACGTCTCCCTTAGTGAGGTTTAGTACTTTCAAGGTTGAAGTGGATTGCGGGTTTGGATTGATTTCGGATTTTTGGATCCAGGAAAACCAGATAAAAGAAACATTTTGAATTGAGTGCGTAATGGGCGAGAAGGAGACAACAGTAGCATATGTGCTGCTCCACCTCACTGGTTAAAGAGCCCTCCTCAGCCCTCACTGTCCGACTAAGAAGGTTGTTCCGAGGGAGAACCGCACATGGGTGCCAACTGTCAGGACAGTGGAGAATATGAATCCCATGTTTAATCACCCCATCTCCCCCAGCCTCCCCTGCTTCAATGGGGGCTCCCAGAACAACGGTGGTGGGGTCTAAGAGCAGGGCGCCCTCTCCTGTGTGAGGGTCCGCTGAAAGGCCGGATCGTGGGAGCGGTGTGCGCCTGAATGCCAAAGGGCTCCGCGCGGGTGAAGCCGCACAGAAGAACAAATAGCCTTTCACCGCATCCTCATTCCGCCTGCGCCGCGAATAGAGAACACACGGGCGTGTGTGTGACCGTCCACGTGTGTGTGTGTGTGACCGTCCACGTGTGTGTGTGTGTGACCGTCCACGTGTGTGTGTGTGTGACCGTCCACGTGTGTGTGTGTGCCGCTCTCTCCTCGGGGTCCCGTGTTCTCACGACCGTGAATGTGGCGGCGAGACAGCGATCTGATGGGCTGTCAGATGAGAGAGGGCCTGGAGGTGAAGGCTCATTAGGCCTCCTTGTCTGGGTGTGGGGGGAGCATGAAGCAAGCTCTGACAGACTGGCCTGGGCCAGGCAGCACTGAGACCATGTCTGAACCATGTTTGGAATCTCAATCTGGGGATTAGCAAAGTTGGGGAGTACCGTTGGTCTGGGCAGGGATAATGACCTGTACATTCTGAGGTGCTTGCTGACTGTAAACATAGCTATTTTAGGCATTTGCTATGCTAAAAGGTGCCGTGTTTTGTTGGACCAAAAAAAAGGTACATATTGTGAAAGATGACACAGTATGATGCATGACATCATGACATGGTAAAACAGAGGTTTCTGACCCCGCAATGTGATACTGAGGCAGATCTGGGGAGGAGGGCGGGGATCGTACTATTTGCATGTCACACTGGCCGCACTATTTGTATGTCACACTGGGCGCACCCAGGGTTGCGCCCAGTGTGACATGCAAATAGTGTGACCCTGTTGTAAATAGTATGACCCTGTTGCCTTTGGTTGCAGCACCTTTAAGTTAATTGCCCATTCAACAGAGAAACTACTTTTAGCTAACTCTCACCAGGCTCTATTGTTTGGTAATTAGACAGTAAATAGGAGCTCACACACACCTCACAAGGAGCTTGTGAGGTGTGTGTGTGGTTCTGAACCAACTGCTGTGTGATAAGGGAACATAGGAGAGGTGAGGTGAACTGGGTCAAGAATCCAAAGTCAAATAATCTTGGGAAGGGACAGCTTCCGTTCAAAAGGGCACATAAACCCATTTTGATTATTTTCCATGAAGTTCCACCCAAGGCAGTACCCTTGTATTCACACTGCCAGAAACACAATGTTGGGAAAACATGGATAAAGATGCATTTGGTGATTATTTTCCCTGGTCTGTCCAATCCAGAGGGACTGGACAGAAATGTTTAGAAAGGAGTCTTCTGGAGCCTCCGTGTGTGCTCTATGGAGGGGGGAGCCAGAGCTATGCTCACATGAGCCTTTTGTGTGAGGACGTGCTATTGAAGTGGAGGAAGGGAAAATAAATGAGCCTCCTTGGAGTACGTCGGATTTAACCTTTGATACAATAATAACCCGACTGCTAAGCTGATCAGGAATACAATACAAGTGGTGCAAGTCTTCTAAAGCCAGATTTTTGAGTGCACTAATTGAAAATACCTACGGTGGAAACGCCTGTCTCCCTTTGGAACAGAGCTGGAGGAGAAGTCTACTTAGTATTCACACACACTGGCTCGTTGTCAAAACCTCAGCCGAGTTTTTAAATTTTCTATCATGCTGAGATAACACAGACCGACACAACAGGCTGCAGCCTTTTGTTTTGTACTGCTTTTGACTTATACCGCATTTGTACTACAGACTCAATTTTGGTACAACAACTTATATTTCCCTTTAGGCCACAAGAATCAATGTCACTTTTTGTGTTGCAGAAACACGTGCATGTATTGCACGGAGGGATTTTCTGTAGTCTGGTTCAGCAAAGTGACAGCCTGCCAGAGAGATACCGGCCCCTCCCCCTCCTCCTCCCCTCCCCCTCCTCCTCCCCTCCCCCATACTGTATGAGACCCGGGGTCTGGCGCTGAGGTAGAAGTCGGGCTGTTGTGTCTGTGTGTCTCTCGGATGCTAAAGAAAGGCTCTGTTCCCTCCCTCAGAAACATGGGCGGAGCAGTGGGGACTGGTGAAGGGCAGGGGCGAGGCCTCCCATGAAAGGAAAGCAGGAGTTCAAAGGAACCCTGCAGTCCTCTGCTTGGACTAAAGGTTCTCACACACGGGTACACACACACACACGCACACACACACACACACACATGCACACACGGGTACACAAACACACAAGCAGACACGCATACACACACATTAAGACACTGAATGTGTGCCATATGAACATCGCTCCTACACAGGCTTTTCCAGAACGTTCCGTGCGGGGCTGAGTGACAGCCGCGTGAGAACCTCCTTCTGAGTTTCACCTCCTGATCTGGACGCCGCTCTCTCTCATTCATATTTAAATGATCTAATAATGCACCTCACAATGGCACAGTAAATCTGTATTCTCAGTCTAAGACACACATCATCCGTGGACACGCCATTCAGAGCTTTCAGACCCAATGAAAAGAAACGGGAACCGACATATTTTTCCGGTCCATTGAGCGCCTAATTACCCCGAGATGGACAATTTCAAGGATCCACTGCGTTGGAACTCATTGACATACTTCCTGTGCCCCCCCCCCTCCCCTCCCCTCCCATCACACACACACCCTCCCCCAAACACACTCCAAACCCACTCATTCCCTAAAGCGCACGCACAAACCCAAACTGGTCACACGACAAAACTGAAGCCCCATATGGAAGTGGGAGTCTCTCCTGCTGTTTTACAGCTCACACTGTTTTACAGCTCAGTGGCACACTGTGAGGCCATTGTCCACGACTAGGCTCGCCTATCTACCCGGGGATTGTATTCAGGGTCATTAGTGAACGAGGCGTCACTAATGTGCCACTGACACCTCGGCACGGCAAGAGGCAGCCCAGATAAGACTGAGGCAGGGGAAGATACAAGCTTGAGGGACTGATTGAAGCATAGGAGATGGGCTTCTCAGAGCGTGTGGTGTTCTGCTGGACAGTTTGCTGTGAGGGATTTCTCTTCAGTAATGTATCTTTGCTTGTATTTAGATGTTTGTTATTTTCATAATTGAATAGTGCCTTGTGGGACTGGGCAGCTGTTTCTGGAAAAATGCTGCGTTTAAGTAAACTTTGGCAGTAACGGGATATGATGATTGCTGGATAATAGCTACAAATAAATAGTTCTTAAACACAGCTAGTGTATAACTGCCAAATGTTTTCATTATATACAATTATATACAATACATGCAATGTGCGCAAAGCTGTAACTTCACCCTAAAACCCCAAGTACACCCCCGGAACTTTCCATTTTCGTTCTTTGCCCGTCAGACACTGGCTGGTTTCAAGATAGGGTGGTCGGCTGAGAATGTGGATCCGGAAGGATCCGGCCCACGCCCAGCCCTGTACAGCCACAGACGCCTGCGTTCCCATGGTGTTGGGTAGAGTCATGGACCGGAGCCCACTCATACATTGTCCTTGGGTTGTCTCCGGAGCGGCTGTACCCACCATCTCTGCCAGTCCTCTTTCTCGACTGAAGTCAAAGCCTAAAAAGGTTGGATCAGGTGGAGGAATCTCCCATTAAGGAGAGCTACTATATCTCCTGGTCTGGGTCTTTAATAGAGAAACTGGCACCATGTCAAAAACATTTCAGTACATTTGTATAGGCGTTATAAATGGGACTCTAACCCCTCCCCCACACACACACATACAGTTTCATACCAGCCATGTACATACAGAGCATCACTTGGGGGGTGGGGGTGGAGATGGGGATGGAGGTTCATGTGAAGGTGACACTTTGAAAGTGTCAAAATTCACAATGTTTGGCACTATAGCTGTCATCTGGGCTATTAAGACATCCAACACCTAACCTAACTCGACCCTCGCCCACCCACCCACCCACCCACCCACCTGTCTATGGAGAATCACAATGCTGGATAGAATTTCGAAACCAGCCTGGAGACTGAATGGGCTTTGGACAAAAACGACACAGCATGGACAGTCCCTATCTTTCCTACAACAATAACCAACAACCCCGGGCCAGGACCCTCTCCCAGAGAGACCTGCCTCGAGCTATGGCACGCAGGAATGTCATATGTGACAAAGCGTATTCAACATTATCATAGGAGGGGAGATTCTTTGACCCCCAAAGACCTCAGGAGGGGCTGATATGGTGCCTTTAGCAACCAAAGCTTTCAGCATTAGGAGTTATGTCCAAGGTGAATTTGATAGTTTACATTTGGCAGCTTGACAGACTCCACATTCACAGGAAGATCAGCACTGTTAATGTGCCTTTTACAAATCTTGGTGAAAGAGATGTGAAATAGTTGTAATGGTTGTATAAGATATCCCTGTGATTTGATTGGATGAAATATTACATTTAATATTATCTTGATAATAAAAAGCTACTGACAAAAAACATTATATGTTAAATCATGGCAACAACTTTGATATAGTATGCTGCTGAACATCCTTGTCAAAAGTGAAGTCATACATGGTATCTCATGAAAACACACACTATATAATTAACAGTTTTGTTATGCTTTAGATAAGCTTCATCAGCGTTTGAAACTTTCTGTATGACTATTCTATATGTAAACTGTAAATTATTGAGAGTTGTTTATGTTCTTTATGATTTAAATCGTTTGGCCTATAAAAAATACGAATTTACAGTATAACTGGATCTATGGATCTGGATCTATGCCATTTTCAACAACCAGTGATCCACTGAGAAACACCCATAACAAAGAGTAACTGTATCTATCACGGCATAAATCCATGTGCTCTACGCCTTATTAATTTCTTACCACAGTTACAGTGCGTTCCACACAAATGCTTGGTTGAATGCCAGGAATAAACACACAAAGCCACTTGCTCAGAAAACCACACAAACTATTAAGACTGGGGCATTTGACCTTTGACCCGAGGTCGTGTTTACAGAGAGCAGGTGTGAAATCAAGAGGGCACCCGGCTCGGCACATTCCAGGACCAGCGGCTGGCGTCAGGGTCAACCGGAAGACACGCTTCACTGACCCCGCCTCCTAGACTAAACGTCTCCAGGGCAACGGTGCCTTCATTGGCCGGGTCCGTACTAGCCCGGTTTGCCTAGAACTCTTTTGAGTACTTAAACTCTATCCAAACACGCTGTACTGTCCTCGCGAATATCCGTTGTGTGCCATGTTGTGTTTTAAAATGGGTCCTCTGAGAGGCACTCCTTTCCCCCTGCACTTGTTAGCTTTAACGGACGAGGTTAACCCTGTGATGGATGGCTAGCTCATATGTGGGCGACCCAAAATTGGCAACCCAAACACGGCCACGGATACGTGCTGTGTTCACAAAGACCCGACCAGAGGTCTGGACATGCCTCGCTGCACACCTTTGTTGTTGATTTTTTTTTTATGAATGGAGCACTTTGATTACATGAGGGAGTCCCATCCATCATTCTACATGCATGCGGCAGGGAGAAAGCTCACAGCTGCGGGGGCATGATAACCTGAACGCAGAGACGCTCCGTCGAGAATCCCTGAGAAAGCTTTTGTGGACCTGCCCTGCCGTGCAATTGTACAATGTTGTGTCGAATGATTCTTTAAAAGGACGGTGAAAGCAGTTCCTCTCGGGAATCGTGTAAACAAAGGGATAGGGGCTGAGTCTACCAACCCTAGCCGTCATGGCTTGCACACATGAAGGGGCCGTACAGAGAAGTTCTTCTTCCTTGAAACGGCGCCTTATGATCCATGGCACCTGCAGGAGATTTGTGACGACACTCCTGTTTTAAATCTCCGAACATCTCCAAACTGCAGTCCATACTAGATCTTCAATCCTATAGCATCATGTCGCTGTATACTCATGAAGTTAATGCTATCATCTAGTCATAAGCTGTGTAAGGTTACAAGGAAAGATAATGATAAGAAATAAGTAAATATTGCCAAACTGCTGACAGAGATTGAAGCAAAAGTCTTTTGTTTTGGTTCTACAGGCTGTTCTAGACACAGCTGCTTGACCAGCTTGAATACCTCTGCCCTACACGGTGCTCCATAAGGTATTTTATAGCCATGCCAGCCTCTTCTGTTCCACTTGTATAATTCTGCTTCGACAGCTGCTGTGACAACTGATGTTTTTGTATGGTGATGTGTGTGTGTGTGTGTGTGAGAGAGTGTATGTGTGTGTTTCAAGCATTCAGACTGATACTGGAGGGACCTCCTAACAGTGTGTGTTGGAGGTCCTGAACTCTGTCACTCAGAATGCTCAGGAGTAGACCCAGGGACCGAGGCACCGCCGGGTGGAATTGACCCCGGGGGTCTTGCACCATTGTGACATTCTGTCACAAGAAGACAAATGTGCAAACATGATATCTGTTCCGCGATGCTGCGTAACCCAGATTGACAAATGACATGGAATAGTTCCAGCATTGACGGACAATGCCCTGAGGAAACACAGACCTTGCTAAAAAGGCTCCACGTCGACCCGTGGATGTGTGGCATTCCAGAGTCTATCTGCTAGACTTCACAAACAAACATGGCTCGAAAACAATGTCTCCACAATCGTCACGTCTCATGCTCTCCATCTTCCTCTCTATCTGGCACGTTCTCATGTGCAATGAGAGAAGGCTGTACATTCTCTGTCCATGTAGATTGCCAGGGGGTCATTGAAAGTTTATCTGACAATTGGATCCAAAACACGATGTCTGTTTGGTTAGATTTAATGTGGTGTAGGATTGTTGAATGAAGGTCTACAGGCCTTATGCTGGTATGAGCCAGCCAACCAGATCAACAGTGTGATAGACATCAAAGAAGACGGGGTTGCGCAACGTTTACCCGCTTTCACTGAATACACATGAATATGAATTGTGGTGTTAGGAGGAGTGTTTGAATTAGCTTAAAAGTGTTTTCTCATTGTATATATATGAATGAATCTGCGCTACGCGTCTGATGTTTGATACGTCGATAATTCTTCGGTCATAAGCACTTCCTCCCGGCTAGAAAAAGAAAGGCATCTCAAACATCACTACCATCTAATGGGAACTACAGTCATTGTTTTCTTTGGCATTTGGATTTGGCATGTCTAAGACAGTGCTTGTGAGAAGGCTTTTCCATGGCATTGAATACCTCGCATGACTGTGGTACAGTCCTTGTCATTGCTACAACGCTGGAAACTGAAATCCTTTTGATTGTCTTCTCTTGTTGAGTGGAAAGTGTCAACAACACATGGTTTGGATCAAGTTCTGCAGAGAAACACTGATTAGAATGACCAACAACGCATGTGTGTGGATTTAACGAATGTAACAGTATCGCCATGACAATCAAATCCTAGATGGTAGGATATCAAAAATGGAATTCTGCACCCTAGTTCTCTTGGATTAGAAAAGTACAGGTTCATATGGAAGACAAGTTCACATACAGATCACTGTTAGAATGTCATTGCGGAGCTAACAACTGGTATGGCACTGTTCACAAGGAGCTCCACTTCTCAGATATGCACCTTGTAGTAGTCTTCATATGTAGACTACATAGATGATACATACATGTACCATATGTAGTCTTCCAGCAAAAAAAAACACCAAACCGTGGATGCAGTTCATCAAATGAACAAAGAAATGATCTTGAGGGATTTTTGCAGTCATTTGTACATACTAATAATTATTATGAATTATTCAGTATCTCTTGGTTTTATTTCAGATTTAGTTTGAGATGTATTCACTATGTAGTGGAGACACAAAGATGGAAGGTGAGATATGTGTGCAGCACTCAAGATGTCAGAGTTAGAGTGCTGTCAGAGCTCATGTCATTGTGAAAATGAGCATGATAAATACACAAATCCATCATGATCCATGTCTGTAACCCATGAGCCAAACCTGATGATTCATGAAACTGGTTGATTACCTAAAAACTCACGGGAAAGAAAAAAAGTTTGACTGAAGTCCTACATTTTATATATGTAGTATGTTTTCTTTTGAGTGGGACACTCTTTGGAGAAGATCCATTTGGAGGACAGGACCATCCATCTCCCCCTGACACGTACAAAACCTACTGACTCCCCCCCCATTCTGGTGGAAATTCATCAAAACAATTGCAACACTTGAACTCGCGAAGCATCACATTTTCCATTTATGTGCTCCATGGCTACATTGTAACCCCTAAACCGTAAACCTCGACACTGCAGCATGTTAACCAAGCCATCAATCACACCGTGACGTGCTGCTTTTCAGACCAGTCAAGTCAAACCAAGGAAGGAGTGATTATGATTAAACGTAGCTCTCGTTCCCCAGCACGGTGGTAAATGGCTCTCTCTCACTCATCTGTTATCTTAGCATATAATTAATAACAGAGCACTAATGGGGTCTCACAGGACCCCATATATAACTGTCTCCAGAGAAAACCCAGCCTTTCACGACTCTATACCTATAAAAAACCTTTTCAGAGAAAAAAACCTGGACCTCAGGCCACATCCACCCTCATTCATCATCACATATCTCACTCTCATGACTGTGCATGCTGCGCTATATGGGTTGGCGAATAAGGGTCTGTGTGTCTTGAGTGTGTGTGTGCGTGTGTGTGAGTGTGTGTGTGCCAGGAAACCTGATAGGGGACCTGATTAACTACAACAACATCTACCGCCTGTGGTGGCGGCCATCACACTAATCTGAACCAGCACCTACACAGAGGGAACTCCATCGGACACCTTCTCTAGCACATGACACCTCCTCTAACGCGCCAGAGGGGCACTTTCTCCAGCCGCAGTACAAGAGGACTGTTTCAGACTACTTTCAAACGTGTGTGTGTTGGTGGGGAGGAGGGGTCTGTGTGTGCGTGTGTGCAGCCATGTGTGTTTAGTGCTACTGGGGCATAAAATCTATCGTTTTCGATCACTTATTTTCATCCAGATTACTTTTCCATTTGCTTGATATCCGGTCCAGAATGAAAGTGAGAACACAGTTCTGCTCTGAATTGACTTGTCAACTTAGATTAGGTTTTCGATTATGTACAAGGGCCCTTTTTTTGTTGTTGAAAAAAAGCTCTTTGTTGTAGCTATTGTGCACAAGCTCCATTCCTCTCATTGCCATTTGTTACTCAAGTTCCAATTGGCGACTGACCGCTATAAACTCAACACTTAAACTTTTGGAATAACGTAGGCCAAAAGGCTTGGGCAGGCTAAATTCTCCTCTACTTGTCCTCTTGGTTCTATCTACGACAGACACACACTCGCACACACACGCACACGTTACTGTAGCAACACATCTATAGGGTTTGCCCTGGTCAAAGTCAATGGGTTCCTCAGTAAATGCAGCACAAGCCAGCCTGTCACTCTACAGACTCTTAGAGCGGCTACTGGCTCCTTCAGCTGCCACCAGAGGCAGGACTGGAATGACACTTCAATCCCCAGGTTCAGCTCAGGGTGAGAGGCCACCGCATGTGTCTGTCAGGCGTCTGCAGATGAAGAATGAATAGGAGCGAGACAGTTCATTGAGGAAATGGGCCGGTAGGAAAAGGGTTGTGCGGTGTTGTTATTGAAACACCAGCCTTTCTGTGAAGTGTAATGGGTAAAATGTAGTAAAGAAAAGTTCATGTCAGTTATACAGTAACAAGTGTGGTAAGAAACATTAATCATTCATATGAGAAATGCAAACGTACAGTACAAGAGTGCACACGACAGCTATTGCAAGGTAAAATATACAGATAAATAATTTTCTGGACACATCCTCATGAGGGCCAGTTTCCAAATAGTTTCCAAACAAATGAGCTAATGCTGGCAACACGTCTTCCAGCGAATGCTGAAATATGACCATTGTTGCTACAAAAGCAATATTTCATTTCCTCATTTGGCCTGACACATTCTGTCACCATGCCTGGTGCATAGCTGTTATCTCAAAGCTCTGTGTATCCAGTCGTGTGTTCCTACAAGTGATGAAAGCTGCTAACGTTCACAAAACAAACTCCTTCCGCCTGATTTTCTTTACTGCCAGCAATAGTGTCCAAACAATAAAACAGAACATTGAAACGTTTTACTACACAGAAAGCACTGGGGTTTGGTTTGGAAGAAAAAAATACCGAGCATAATAGCATTACTTTTAACCTACATCCTTTTTTTAACTTGTATTTGTTTTGTAATGCCTTTTTTGCACGCACAAGTTCAACACAGCAAACTGAAACGTTCGTACAGTAAAGCCTTTAAATTAAAATGTTCCATAAACACATCCTCCACCCTAAACAGTCACCATAAATACACACAAACCCCAGTGTAGTGTTTAGTACTTGATATCTAACACAGCTGCACGTGGCCACTACTTGATTAGGTTCATGAAGGGCCACAGCACCCATTTCCTTCCCCTCATCAAGGGAAGGGTAATTGTTAGGTGTGTCTTATTATATAACTAGTGGCTTGAAATCTAATTGGTTTGTTTAGCATTCCAGAGTTAAGATTTGATATGGCTGACCGGGCTGTTTGGGAACATCCTGTACAGAGCAACTCTGCCACATACGTTTTTTACTCATCATTTGGTCATTTGACAGGGTCTAGGGTCACAGAAGGGTTTTCTTAACAGACGATTTTAACATGAAATCGCAACAACCACAAACTATGACCCCGGTTGTTATTCAGCAAACACGCACATTTTCAAAAACTGGATGGAAATAAACGAGGGGAACATGACATTCTATTCGGTGAGCTCACTCGTGGCTCCAGAGTGATGCTATGAGTCTTGAATATTTCATTGCAGTGAGCTAAAACTGCTTCCAGTACCTGGATTTTAGTAGAGTTTAAGTTTAGGACAAACAACTAAGTACAAACAAGAGGCCAGGGGTTCGGGGTCTCTCTCTTTCCTGGACCGCTGAGTCCTTGGTGGGCTGATATCTGGAGCACAGACAGAGCTCTATTCAGGAATGAGGCTGGCAGGCCGACATGCTACGGTTCTCAAGAGGACCGCTCAGGTCCAATCAATCCCTGTCTGTTGGTTATTAAACCAGACTTACGTCGGCAATCTTAGCCCATGATGTATTGCTCAAGGCACTGCGTTTTACCTGGTTGGCTCACAAGTTCAGTATGTTTACTTCACTGTTTAGTTTTTTCTTATGTTGAGGGATTAGACAGTTTGTGTAGCCAAGCCCCAGTGCTTATATACTTAATTATAAACATTATACAACATAATATTACATCAGAACTGTAAGTATAAGGGTAACTGTCAAGTGTCTGCCAACAGATAATAACTTTCTAAAAACAAAGATCAGTCTGATTTAGGACCACCCTTGTTCACTAAACAGCTGTAAGCACTGAGGAAACTTCGTAATCCGCTAAACATGGCTTAAAGCATCAGTGAGAGGAAAAAATAGGACCAGCAGGATACTAAGGAGAGGAAGGCAGAGGACCCCACAGTCATCCACCTCCTACCTGAAACCTCACAGTCACCGAGTCTCGAAATCAACAAGAGACACACACTGAGCCAGCACCTTGAGAGTAGATTAGAGGGGCGAGTAATAGTGTTGTTTTCCATCTCGTTTGGTGTCACAGGGTCAAACTCAAGCTTTGAAGTTCCCCTAGATGTTTTAAATAGCCTCTCTCCCAAAGCCGGCAAATATAAAGCAACACTAAATTAGTCAATGCATAAAACCTGTCACACCAAAAGTCCTAAGCTGGGATTGATTTTGTTTTCTTCCTAAATACTTAAGTAATTAAAAACAAGTTTTAATTACTGGGCTTTTGACCCTAAAGTGACCTGTGGAAGCTGCAAAACCTTCCAATTAAAGGAGTTTCACAGATGGATTTATCAAAGATTTATGGGGATTTACTTCAAGAAACGGGACAACTTTAACCCCCTGGAGAATTACTCAGAGGTTTTCAACTAATTACAGCCAGGTTCTGGTGATGGTAAAAGTCTGTGTCATAAAGTTATTTTTATATTTATGTGCTAAATGTGTTTTCCAGAATGGTGTTAGTCTGTTGTGTGATTCATTGGCTACTATATTCTTAACAAACGTTAAGAGTACAATACCAAAATACAGAGTCATAAAGCATGACATATATATGACCCGTTTTTAAACACATTTCAAAAATAGAAACAATAGATCACCGAGGTGAGTTCAAAGGTATTTATTTTTGCTCACTTACTCACTCCTACAGGAACTACCCAGACAAACAGTCCCTCTCTTTGAACTCCCGAAGAAGAAACGACTGTGAGTTTGAAACTGAGAGGGAGTTAATTAATGGCGTACATTTCATTATAAGCGTGAGGTCATTTTTGGTAACAAGGGATCACCCTCCCAACACAATGGCCGCCAAGGCTGCTGGAGGCGAGAGCGCAAACACAACAAACACAGTGGAAGACATAGGAAAGCAAATATACCTTCGGAGCGAGGAGAAGTAACACAAACACAAGGTGCCTGTTTTGACTTGAATTTCAACATTTTGGACGTGTTCCTGGTTCAATTAGGCTGCTGCAGCCCTCGAGCTTCTTCCGCCGTCTCAAACACCATCAGGGAGAGACTTGACCAGGGTAAAGCAACATGGAGGTCTAAATCCATACAGGATCATTTCATGGCTGTTTAACAAATATCAGATCCATTGGCTGCCTCAAGGAGGGAAATTTGTTCATGGCTTTCAAACTTTCATGGGAAAAGAGGGTTCGTATAATCACAGTTACACAGGCCGGATTTGGGTTATTTGAGCACATTAGCTTTTATGTGAGCATGAGTTTACTTACTATGGCGATAGGAACAAATATTATTACAAGGAAAATATATAGACATTTACAATTCCTATATACAATACTGCATAAACATCTACTGTAGTGATGCTGTTGAAACTGTGTTTGATGCTGTTTTTACAGTGTTTTCGAGACAGACACACTGTAACTTTTGGTCAAAGTTCTATAGAAAAAAATATTATGTTTGACCAGGCGGGCTTCATAAATGTTAAAGAGAGAAGTTTATTTCAGGGACATTTTTACGGCCCCAAAAACAAAACTCAGGACCAACCACAACTGCCATTTTCTCTTTTACTGACATGGCAAACGAACCATGTGACCTCAGTAAAGCCTCACCATCAATCAGATTTCTAGTCAAAGCTGCTGTTTGCAGTGTGCACCCTCTGTCTACATATTAAATCCGCACCCAGCCCTCTCTCACCACCACTGGGCTAAAAGAAGAGCCCAGAGAACAAATGACTGAACATACACAGCCAAATTATGCAAATGTTACTTATATTTGGTGGTCTAACATGGTTTAGCATTAATACCATTAGCCAGGGTTACCACATGCCTGGTTAATCTCTTGTTTGCCCCAAGTGGATCTGTGTGCCTCTGGGTGTGTGTGTGTGTGTGGTGGTGGTGGTGGGGGGGCAGTGGTGGTGGTGATGGAGGGGAGGGGGTGGGGTGGGGATGGTGAGGCTCCAGTAATCTGTAGTCGATCTTGTGTCCCTCATCCTGTTTTCAGTCTTAAACACATTGTATGTTTTCAGAGGAGGTTGTGGTTAGAAAGCGCTACCTCTGGCTAAATCTGAAAACAAAAAACACACAACAAATCTCTCATTGTACAGACATGGGCACACATTGGGGGGGGTTCGAACACATGAACATATGTGCCCCAGAGCAAACAAAAGGGGCTCCCTAGTCTTCCGGGGAAACATGAGCGTGCCACTGTGACAGACTGCACCCCAGTGTGCGGAGGCGTCTATTTCAGGAGCACAGAGAGCACATTCTAGAGAGCATCCTTTAATTCAGCCCATCCTTTTATCTTCGTTGAGATCAAAGCAGACATCTTGTTGTGCTTTACTTAATGGTTGCTTTATGAAAAAAAAAGAGAAATTATGAGGTCTGCAAAACATGCTCTTGAGGCATTTTCTGGCCCATCATTCAGATGATGTTCCATTGTCTATTTGCTTTATAGTGCGTATATAGTACTAAAGTCTGCTAAATTTATACATTACACGATGCAATGTTGATGTGTCTTTTTCTTCTAGAAGACAAACCAATTTTCCCTCATGGATTCACAGCTAGGATAAAAATGTCTAATGTGATCAAATTGAAGGTGAAAAAATACAGTACATACAAGAAGTACATCAATAAATATGATATGGTAGATTTTGAGGAGCAACCTGGATAGGATATAAATCTGTATATAGGGTTTGACCCCCATGGCTCCTGAAAGCAATCCTTTCCCATGACGGTGATTTTGCTTGTAGTCAGTATCTTCTCCTCCCACGCATTTTCTCATTGCTCTGCAAGCCCTCTAATGAGCAAATCTCTTTCAGGTGGAGAAGGCAGAGTAGCGGACCTTCCGTGAAAGCTTTCAACTGTTTTTATTTTTTTTTGAAGATGAAGGGATTTGATATCATGAGGGAGGGGAGTCGAAAGGCAAAATGCTTTGAGACGCAGGGAGCATGCAGTGTTAATTGGACTCTCATTTATTCGTTCTGGCTGGGCTGTGTGTTGTTTATGAATTCAACATCTCTAATGAAGACCCTCATTTGGGAGATTCGGACTGCCAAAATGTCACGATGTCAAGAAAATCTATCAAAGGATCAAAGATGGCTAAGGGCTTCTGCTGTGTTAGGTTATTCTTTGTTTATTGTTTATGACATCTTTTGACCTTTTTGAGCAAAATAAGTGCTGTTGAATATAGCACAAGAAATATACTGAATAATAAGTGAATAAAGTATAGGGAAACAGTACTTAGTTTGCTTGGCAAAAAAACGTACATAGCTGATGTCACTCAAAGTTATGAACTGGTCATTGGTAGAAGAACCACTGAGACCAGATTGAAACAACCTACATTTCTTTCAACTTTAAGCACAGAAGAAGGAATCCTCCCACCGAAGGAAGCTGACCTTCGCCTGACTGGCCTGACCACAGTAAGATAAGAGTTAACCCTCCACTCTCCCTGACCAGTGGTCTACCGGAGGGCTTGTGGAAAGGACTTCAGACAAATGTACACACCAAAAAACAACAGGCACACACACACAGCCCTACACATGGCATACGCATGCGTAGCTTAATTCTACTGGGAATGTTGATATTATTCCTTTCTCCTCGGCCCATACCCACTTATAGACCTGCATCAGAAGGAAAATGAGTCTTCCTTCGTTCCAAAGTGAGCGTGGGAAATCCAACCCCTCCGTAAACACACGCCAGGGCAGAGAAAGGAGCCTCACAAAGCACAATGTCCCAAACGTGGCCCCGTTTTGATTTCCTGCGCGTGAATGAATCAAACCCACGGACGCCAACTGTGTTTACGTTACCGGGGTGTACGCGACGGGCGGAGCTCGGCAGCTCCGGCTGCCTGGTGTAGTTCCTGTCGTGCTTCAGCCACAGGCCGATGCCTGGTCGTACATCGGCCTGTGACGGCCACCTCCGTCACTGGTCATCATTGTGTTTCCGTACACAAAAGCACAATGGCTCATTTTTCCCACAGGCCCTCTGGTTCTGAGATGGCACGGCTGATATGTGCGCGAGTGGCACGGAAGAGGAAACAGACGTTCCGATCGTTTATCTTTGATTGTCAGCAGAACACAAACACTCCAGTCAAGTGCGGTTTGCTGATGTGACGTTGGAGGGGAAACATGTCTGGCTCACAACGGCTGCAGTAATATGAGGACTTCTTTAAGGGTTAGGGGTTATGGATATTCCAAGTTTTTATTTGATTTTACATTTGACAATGGATTAGTTAATAAATCAGTCAGATTATCAGAAGAACATCACTAAGATGATGTGAAGCAGGGAATCTTAAGAAGCAATTTCTGAGATATATATTAGTCATCTATTGTACCAGCCATAGCTATTCAGATAGCACTGGTATTTACAAATACATTCCATAGGCTATAGATTTATTTAAAGACATTTTTTGTCATCTGCAATATGTCAATAATGTCCTCTTGTGATGGCTGATGTCCATTACTTCTGCCGTAACTTGATTGGAAAATAGATATGTGACGCCATCTAGTGGGAGGAGCTGTAAAAAAAAATTGTTTACATCATTTTTGGTCACTTTAATGAATATCTCTTGTTTTTTATGTTTAAATGAAGTGTAAAAAATATATTTGAAAATGTTATTCACAGTCAAAGCCATTAATATACTGTCTTTTGTACACCAGCTTTGTTGAGTGTTATCCTATAATGACATAAACTAAAATGCTATTTCAGCTTGCGTAAGTGGAGTTCAGGGTCTGTGGCCCAGATGATAAGGTCCTCCAAAGTGTTATTATTAGTATCAGTTCCATGGGATGGCTGATGGCAGCTCCCATGTGATCTGACATTTGAAGATGCTGTGAAGCTCTGACACCACTGTTGGCCACTAGGAAAACATCCCAAACTTTTCAGAACACACCTCACTCTTTCACTTACCTGCCACCGTCACATATAGTCCACTGCACATAAAACTGTTATGTACAGTCGTTCCTGAAAGGTCCCTTTTCTAATGTTCAATTGCACAATATGGTTTGAGGTTGAATGGCCTAATATGGTTGTTTATATATGTATTATTTGTATTATTATGGCTCCGATCTGCAAGGTGTTGTTTGTTACACTAAATGGTTCCATATTGCCTGTAAAAGTATAATTACGGAACTGTTCTAGGTTGTATACTAAGGTTCTTTTGTGTTTTAATCGTGAGTCTGAATACATGAATGCTATAAAATACAAATATTTTATGAAAGTGATAGTGAGGGAAGTGTGTGATATAATCCGCTTTCTGCTTTGATACTACATACTATTCTTCTTTTAGTAGATATGGGAAAATTAGTGGAGTGTTCAGTCAACAAACCCACGTGGCCAAGCTGCAACAACATCTCTCAACATAACACTCCACTACTGTGGTCATGTTTACAATACACACACACCTCTCTAACCACCTGTTATTTTGTTAACGGGAAGTTTTCCGAAGGCACAAAGTGTGCTATGCTGACCCGTGCTGCGCCAAGTTTTGTGGACACTGTTGCTCAACCAGCCGTGGCTGGATGACCCGCCAACGGCTCTGAGGAGCACATGACCGATTGTTTACGGCTTCTTCCAGAAGTCCCCTAGTTGTGTAACGTGCAGACACCCAACGTGAGCTGGCTTTGCTGGCGGGAGTGAGGGTTTGCGAGAGGGAGTTTAGGGGTGTCAGGAAGGTCGAGGATGTGTATGTACCGCCACAAAAACGACCACTTGATATGGTTTGTTTCATAGTGTACCGTGTGGCCTTATCTCATAATGCACCATATGAATTCACAGCGCAGTTTGAAGGATTTCAATGTGCACAGGCTCGTGGCTCCCCTTCTGCATGGAACGGCGGAAAGCATTGGAATGCAACAAGCAGCGACCCTGATGCCCGCTGCTGAGGGAGGGTAGCAACACATGTAAACACATCTGAGCTACATGGTTGTGGTGGGTTGGGAGAAAAGGCATGTTGTTATTGGCAAGAGCAGGAAAACACTGTCCGAGAGCCTTACCGTGTCACAAGGGGGAGGGAGGTGGTGAGGTCTGCCGTCGATTTGATTTGTCGCCCTCCACAGAAAAGGAGACTGGGAGGTGTTGCTAAGTAGGGCATGTGCCATGTTTGGAGGGAAAGGGGGGGGGGCTATTTTCTCCGAAATGAGACTCACAAACAAGCGGAGGGTGGGATCATGCCATGGACGGTGTGCGGGATCAGGTGTCGTGTCCCGCCTCGCGGTATAAAAGCCGCCACAGAGGCCTGGCCTGGGTAGATCAAAAATAAACTCAGCCGAGAGAGACACAGCACCGTAGCTTCCAAGGAACAAACAAGAAGCACAAAAGGGACAGACCCCGATCCTGAACCCAAAGACCCAAAGAAGACCCTAAGGACCTCAGAGGATTTTAAGGAACAAATCCCCAAGCAATCGAGCCCACACCCACACCATGGATATCCAGACCAGCCAAGTGGTGCGACCTCCCAGCCCGATGGAGAGCCTTGAGAGGCAGCTGAGCTGCCCCATCTGCCTGGACATGTTCACCAAGCCCGTGGTCATCCTGCCCTGCCAGCACAACCTCTGTCGCGGCTGCGCCAGCGACCTCTACGACTCCCGCAACCCCTACCACTACTCCGGGGGCATCTTCCGCTGCCCCACCTGTCGCTTCGAGGTGGTGCTGGACCGCCACGGCGTCTACGGCCTGCAGAGGAACCTGCTGGTGGAGAACATCATCGACCTCTACAAGGCCCAGCAGGAGAAGGGCGGCGAGAGCGTGGGCGGAGGGTCTCCGGAGCCTCCGATGAAGGACAAGGACACCAAGGAGGCCAAGTGCAAGGAGCACGAGGACGAGAGGATCAACATCTACTGCGTCACCTGCCAGACCCCCACCTGCTCCATGTGCAAGGTGTTCGGCCAGCACAAGGACTGCGAGGTGACCACGCTGGAGAGCGTCTACCAGACCCAGAAGGCCGAGCTGCGCAACGCCGTGGAAATGCTCGCGGCGGGCAACAGCTGCGTCCAGGCGGTCATGGCCCAGCTGGACGACATGAGCAAGAGCATCCAGGAGAACGGGGAGCTGCAGAAGAGACACCTGAGCGAGAGCTTCGACCTGCTCTACGCCATCCTGGAAGAGCGCAAGGGCCAGCTGGTGGAGAAGATCAGCCAGGAGGAAGAGGAGAAGGTCCAGGTGATCAGGTCTCTAGTGGAACAGCACAAGGTGCATCTTGAGGCTAGCAACCAGCTGAAGGAGAGGGCGTCGAAGAGTTTGGAGCTGGGAGGGGCGGCGGAGTTCCTGGTGAGCGCCAAGGAGCTGATGTCCCAGGCCAAGGAGGTAGCCAGGGGAGCCCAGGTACAGAGGCCAGAGCCAGGCTACGAAAGCATGGACCACCTCGTCGTAAACACAGAGGATGTGGAGGTCCTTCTAGCCCAGATGGACTTTGGAGTCAATGATGACGATGTAGAGTCAGAAGAAGACGAATAGGAGGAGGAATAATGACTTTCCCTTTCAAGACAAAGACTTTTAGTAGAAGTATGGGAAAGTTGAAGTAAAGACTCTGATAAACTAGCAAGGAAGAAATGAAAAGATGTCTGCGGATTTCACAGAAAATGTATAATGGTGCCATTTTGAAAAGTAGTTTTTTTACACATACAAAATGCAACCTTTTGCATTTCATTTCCTTTTCTTTTTTATACTTTTGTATTTGATGCCTATTTAACTGTACTGTACTATTTTGATATCTGTTGAGCTTGATATCACAAGACACATATTTATGTTTACACTTAAATTTTTAAATGCAAGTCTAAACTACACGTACACAAAAAAAGTTTATTTATTGAGTTTGGAATGTCCTCATTGTTTTGTCATACTTGAATTGCTGCAAAATGCACTGAATCATATCTGACACTGCTGTTACATTGTTATGTCATTGTGAGTTTCAATAAAGTGTTAAAGAAAACAATTTTGAATCAGTCCTTCCTCACTCATAACTTCTAAAGTCTAAGCGGATTTCTCTCTCCGATTGATCCTATATTTACATGGGTCATGAAACTACACTATAGCCTTACTTAGTCTTCTTGCTGGTGATATAGTGGCTATTTTTACTGGTCAAAATGGGAGAGGTGGTGAAGGGTACTGGAATAGCTCAGTCAAAGAGAAGGACGAGGGAGAGTTCATGTTTCTATCCCTGACCCAGCAGCTCCACTTGACCATTCCAGCTGCTGTCTGGCATGCCTGAGAGAGCTGCAGGCCAGGGGTCAAACACTGATACCATTATCGAACTATGGCATGAATGCAAGAATAGTGTGGCTTCAGCAATTCACCAGCATAACCCAACCAACGCCTTGACCAGAGTTACAGTACGTCAGTGTGCTTGGATATTTGAGGAATCCATCACAGATGGATGCTCTGTGATGTTACTGATTATATATTCAGTGTTCCAGTACACGTCTGTGCCATTATCTGACAGTTCATCCAAGAACCAAATGCTTCCATTTCCACATAAATGAATTGAAGTTAGGATACATTCACTGATGTGTGCTGCCAATCTGTTATGGACATGGTCTGGTTCCCCTCTGGCAGCAGCTGACTGCACTCCCCAGTCACATGGTCTGTGTTGAAGGAGCTGATAAACCCAAACAGGCTCTCAACCAGCTTAGAAATGACTGAGATACAAAGACACACACTCCCTATCTCCTCACACACACACACACACACACACAGATAGTAGCTAATGTATGATACCAGACAGACAGACCCCAGACACACAAACTAAAACAGTAAATCATCAAACATATTGTATCATGACTAAAGAGTCCTCTAAAGTCGTACATGCTGTCGTGTGCACTTGGACTTAGCAAGCATTCAGACTCCAAAAACTCCATTATTGTAGAACAGTGTTCAATAGTACCAACACATTGAAAAAGTCATTAGAAATGAAGACAGTGCTCTTGGAAGCTATTTGACAGGTACAGAGATAGGCTAGGTAGCCTGGAGTTTGACCTCGTAGGTCTCACCACCAGCTGTTCACTACCAGCCAGACCGCAATGCTTATAGCTGCTCTTCTCAAGTGTTCGTGTCAGACTATCTGTGTACGACACCGCAAGTCTCACGTTACAATGCTGCAGAGAATGTACAGTAACAGAGGGGGTGGGGGACAAGACACTGCCTGGATAACCGTCCGTCTGAATGCACACAATACTTAAAAGTGGAGTGGCACATGGTTTTGGTAGCTAAGAGCCTCTATTTTGCAAGCTGGGCTCCCATGCGCCTCAAGTGCTGAAGTGGGTTCATTTCCAAACGCATGCCTGTCAGGTGAATTTGTCACAGCTACGACGATAGCTCGTCAACCTTTTTTTCCTGTCGGCCAACAAACTGTCTACAGCTCACCTTCGCCTCTCCTTTCTAATTCGGGCCCCTACGACCTCGCTACTCCTGCCTAAAAAGAGAGTGTGGCTTTACTGGGCTGGGAGCATGTGCACGCAGCGACCCGCTCTTTGTCGGGGGTGTCGAGGTGTAGAGTGTTGAGAGGCCATGCGGTGTATTACTTTGACTAAATAAGATTCGGACTTCCCCTGGAGCTCGCTCAACTTTTGCTGCCACCCAGCCTCTAATTTTAGAGCTGTGAATCAGCCTGCCCTTAGCTTTGCCTTGTCATCGTGAAGGGCACCCTCCTCGCCAGGTTTCTCCCCCTCCATGAACCAGGAATGGGGCCAAAGCTTAAGTTAGATGGAAGGGACTAACATCAGGGAAACTAAATGCTTATGCATGGACCTTCCAAAGCTGACCCAATTTAGTAGTAGCTGATCAGGTTACTGATGTAAGGGAAGAATGTATTTACAGTAACCCACCTAATGAGTAATCAACATGCCACCATACCACTATGTAGTACATCTACATTTTACATTTAGTCATTTAGCAGTCATTTATCCAGAGCGACTTACAGTAAGTACAGGGACATTCCCCCGAGGCAAGTTGGGTGAAGTGTCTTGCCCAAGGACACAACGTCATTTGGCACAGCCGGGAATCGAACTGGCAACCTTCAGATTACTAGCCCGATTCCCTAATCGCTCAGCCATCTGACCCCACATGTAGTAACTTTCTACCTTGCTATCACCTTCTTCAGCATGGGTTTTAGTTGGCGTACCCGTTCTTTTCTTCGACAGTCAATGGAATGATGTGCATTTCCAAGTACACTCATCTGATTATTTTATCAACCGTAACACTTTTACATCCTTTGTGATATTAGTCTTGTAACCAGTCGGATTAGGGGGGGATTTCAAGTTACATTTCTCATGTAGCAAAAGATATTCCATGGTATTAGGAGATGGTCAAATGGAATCGCCCAAGCATCTAACCAAGAATGACTGTATGACATATGTTTCTATTTGCCAAAAATGATAAGACAGGGGTGCATTCAGCCAGACCAACCCAGAGGACACACTGGTCTGCATCAGCTTGTTTTAAACTGATTCAAGTCTGAGATTAATTATTAAATGTATTAATCAAAATGTGTAGGAATAAGCCTGAGCCGTGCTGGCTGTCCACAAGGCTCTACAGAGAGCTTGGGAAAAAACTAGTGTTGACACCAGTCTTATCCTGGCCCTGACTCCATCACATGGAAACTCAGCAAGAATTTGGTGATCGGTATGATGGAGACTTTGTTAAATCAGTCCTATGACATTTTCGCGGAACACAAATAGATTTGAGACTGGATTGTTGGAAATTATTGGCTTGAACAAAGCAGAAAATAATGTTTCCACTATGGAGGTCAACAGTGAAGTGAAGGCAACAGACAACAGCAACAGCGTTGCTGTTTTCAGCATATAAAATCATAGCTCAAATTTACAAGGTTGGGTACCAAATTCGATTCTGGATGAGTTTACGTTATACTCTTACAAGAATTATAGTTGTTAAAATAGCCATGCTTGGTCGCAACATCATGTTTTCGCTATAGGTCGGCTACACTTGAAGACAGCTTTACTAGTACATCGGGATTGATGTTGGATGGTGTGTGTCTTATTTAGCTCACTATACTAGGTTACAAATTGGCTGTTTTCCCTCTGACAGATACAGTGTTATCTGTGTTCCTAAGGGCACCCTTGTGTGCCCACCTCTCACACCAATAGAGGCCTCTTTCATCTGTTGATTTACCTTGGGTTAGGCTGATAAAAATAGCATTAGCTTGTTTTTACGCCTCGGGCTTGTAGCCGGGGTTAGAACAACAACATGTATGTTAAAGCTACTGTCAACGGGAAAGATCAGTGAGAAACATGACGTTTAAAATACAAACATAACCCATCTCAGGTTATAAAAATGGTGTCAGTAACAGTCATAATCTTTTGAATGGAAATGTGTTCAAAAATAACAAAATGGCTAATTAAACAAATCATTTCCTTTTCCATGTATGAAGTCATTGTGTATGATATGGTCTATATCTTGTGATGTCGCATGTTAAAGTGTGTGACTGAGTGTACCGAGTGCCGATTAAACTTACTTGGAGGAGGGGATAAGGGATGTTCATTCTTCTCTCCTGGAGGCATGTGATTAACTTAACCATACTTCAGTTCATTCGAACATTTGGTGCTGCATCTGAACAGTTTACTGGTGTCTGCAAAACGGGTAAAGCTAAGCTATTATTATTAATCAATTTTGTGTATTATTTTGAACAGGTTTATGAGTTATAATTTGTCAAGAAATAGGCTACCTATCTTCCGTTTTAACAGTAACTCTTCGGCCTTTTGTCGAGTTGATGCACGACAACAACATGAGACAATTGTCTCACCCATGATCTCTGTACAAAGTAATTTTGTGCCTAACAGGGTACCTGTTGAATAGATTTGTTTAATGTAATGGATTTTTTGTATTGCTGTCTTGTATGCTTAAAATGTATTATTTTGGACATTGTTGACTGATAGATAACTCAATTAACTAGTATCGGAATCGTGCATCTCATTCTGAAAGGGTGACTTGATATTGTTTTGTTTTTATGTTTTTTACAATTAATGTAGCGAATGTAGGTGAACAGTAGTTTTGTAATGTTGCAATCTTCCAAATCATTTGATTAAAGCAATACATGCAGTTGCTTTGATGTTTAATTGTAGGGCAACAATAGACTACCGTATCTTTTTATGATCATACTTTTATTTCATTTCAATTCCTAAAAAAAAAAAATTCAATTCAATCAACACAATTCAATAGATGTTCAAAGTCCTAGCATCCAGTCTACTGTAATCGCCTTGAACACTTAGATCACACTTTTATCATTCGTCAGCAATCTGACAGGCTGTGTTGATTTCACAGGAACCATCCTTGTTGCTTAAAAAGGGGTGCTTCTGTTGCAGCCACCATGGACTGCAAACTGGACCTTTCCAGACTCACAGATGAGGAGGCTAAACATGTGTGGGAAGTCATTCAGAGGGACTTCAACCTGAGGAAGAACGAGGAGGAGAGATTGGGGTGGGTCAGCTGCCTGATAAACTTCAGATTCATGAAATGACAGGATCCGAACGTTTAGTCACAGCAAGGATCTTCTTGAATAATTGGATTGTGAATCACCTTTCAGTGACTCAATACAAACAATGATGTTGACTGTTTAAACAGAGCTGACATTAGCCAGTTTGAGAAGTGTACATTTATGTTTTTATAGTTCGCAAGTCCATATTCCAATTGTTCTGACTTTATATGCAATGCAATGTGCACATAAAGTGACATAACCGTAGAAATTCTGCACAAATTGAGGACTGTGCCCAGTTGAACCCAGTTTCAACAGCTATGCATTTGCTGTTTGTTGCCCCAGCAGTGTGTGTGTGTGTGTTCTGATGATGTGTTGAGTATGTGTGTGTGTGTGTGTGTGTGTGCGTGGGGGTATAAGTGTGCGTTCTGAGCTCTGCACTCAGGAATGTAAGTGTGAAAGCCTACTGTTGTGAGTCAGCTCATCACGATGATCATGGAAGAGTCACAAGGCCGTTCCCAGCACCCAGACAAAACAAGATGTTGTGAGCTCTATTCTCTCACAGGCACAAAGACTCCTATGTTTGAGCGCTGTCTCATCCCTATCATCCTCTCAATGTCTCTTGGAGAACACCTCCCAGATAGATTTCCTTCCATCTGTCGGAGTACAGTGAGACTCAGCATACAAACGTTTCTTTCAAGGTTTCCTAATGTTAATGAGCTTGCACATAGGAGTTTTGTTTTCGTGGAATGCATGTTACTCTTCACATACGGGTGATAAAATGTTAATCTCTAAAACTATTGTTATCTCAATAGTATATCTGAGGTCCACCTACTTTGCTGTATCCAGGACCTGATAAACGAAAAATGAAGTGACACCACGAATGGTTCCACCCGAGCTTTCTTTTCAGAGTCCCCTGAATTGTCTTCTCTTCTCCCCCCTGTGTTGGCAGCGAGCTGAAGACTAAGATCGAGAAGGAGGACACCAAGCTGGAGCTGCTGGGGTCGGAGACCCCTCTTGCGGTCTCTCACTGCATTCGCTGCCTGCAGCCCTTCAAGTTCCTGGTGAACAGCAAGCGAGAGTGTCTGGACTGCAAGCTCTCCATCTGCAAGGCCTGCAGCCGCTACAACAAGAAGGAGATGGGATGGGTGTGTGACCCCTGTCGGATGACCAGGTGACCCCCCCCCCCCGCCCCCCCCAAAGGACAGTGTCACACGGTGTCACAAGTGTATGCATTGTTTATAACATGACAGTACGGCATAATAGTACGGCTAGGGTCAGTGCTAAAAGCTGGTACCTTCTCTAATGCAGGGTCCTGAAAATCGGCAGTGCCGGATGGTACCATGACAACGTACGCAACCGCTTCAAGAGATTCGGCAGTGCCAAAGTGATGAAGTCCCTCTACAAGCGTCTGAACGGAGAGGGTCTGTTTGATCCTTGAGCTCTGAGACTTGACATGATGGTCGCTTTTTCACTTGGTCTGTAACAGTCGGTGTCAATGTTTCAGATCGGAAGTTGAAATAATATCTGTGTGCTTGTATGATTATATATTCAGTCTTTTTTTCTGAATGGGAGACATAGTCCCATTCTCGCAACACTCTTAGGCCTACTCCAAAATCCTGGGAGTTGTCTATCATCAGGTTATTAGGAGTCCCCACATGTTCAGCATATTGCTTGCTATGTGTATGTGTTTATGTGTGTTAGTGTGGACTGAATTGTGAGTCCCCAAGAGGATAACCATACAAACTTGCGTGTGTGTGTGTGTGTGTGTGTGGACCTAAGGCATGCCTAAACAATGATGCCATATGCTGGAGTCACATTTAGAACTGCCTGTGTCTGTAACGAAATGCAGCTGGTTCACTCTATGATTTGTAGTCAGCTATGCTTGCCTGAAGACTTGGATAAAACATTCCAAACTGTGTCTGGTTACATGATGGAACACCATAGCGGCTCAGCTCACAATGGCATCATGGGGTTTGGAGTTCAACGGGGCAATTTTGTAAGGATGTACAATGTCAGATTGTATTCCACGGTTGAGTGAATTCGAGTTTAGGGACTTGTTGTGTTATTAGAAGTCTGGAGAGTGAACCTTTAGAAGACTAGATTGTGTCAGTGACATATTTCAGTGCATGGTTGTTTGCTTGTCCTCATGAAGAACATCGTTGTTTTCATAGGAACTCGTGAAGATGATACACAGAGCATGCCGGATGTTCGCCGTGAGTAGAATAAACCACACATTCATCTCTTAAGCAATATACAATGTTTATATTTAGACTCACGCATGTTCATTTTCTGCCCCAAAAAGTCACAGTCATAGTATCTTAATGGGGTTTCTTGGGGCTACACTAGTATTATGATCTATGAACAATTCAGAGCATGTAGCTTTAGTTGTATATGTAATATGAGAGAGTGGAACGTTCCGGACACTTGATAAAGCAGTGGAATTTTACCTCTTAGACACATCCAATGGCCACGAGGAAGAGCATGCGGAGGCCGAAGCGCAGCGCTACAAGATGGTAGGAACGACTGAAGGAAAACAGATCCTTTTGGTTCTCTGTGACATGTCATGGTAACATGGAGGCAGAGCAATCCAGCGAGTCATCAACAAGCTTTGCAGGCTGCCCAAACAAACAATGATGTCTCCTTCCCCCCCAAACATGGATCCTTCCCAAGCTTGTTCGTGAAGCAGCATTGCCTTGAGCTTGCATTGCCATAGCTAAACATTGTTAGGGCACAGGAACAAAGAATGTTTCAGTATCTTCTCTCTCTCTCTCTCTCTCTCTCTCTCTCTCTCTCTCTCTCTCTCTCTTGTTCCTTCTCTCTCTGTCTCTCTCTTGTTCCTTCTCTCTCTGTCTCTCTCTTGTTCCTTCTCTCTCTGTCTCTCTCTCTTGTTCCTTGTCTGTCTCTCTATCTGTCTCTCTCTGTCTCTCTCTCTTGTTCCCTCTCTCTCTCTCTCTCTCTCTCTCTCTCTCTCTCTTGTTCCTTCTCTCTCTCTCTCTCTCTCTTGTTCCTTGTCTGTCTCTCTATCTCTCTCTCTCTGTCTCTCTCTGTCTCTCTCTCTTGTTCCTTCTCTCTCTCTCTCTCTCTCTCTCTCTCTCTCTCTCTCTCTCTCTCTCTCTCTCTCTCTCTCTCTCTCTCTCTCTCTCTCTCTCTCTCTCTCTCTCTCTCTCTCTCTCTCTCTCTCTTGTTCCTTGTCTCTCTCTCTCTTGTTCCTTGTCTCTCTCTCTCTCTCTCTCTCTCTCTCTCTCTCTTGTTCCTTCACTTTCTCTCTCTCTCTCTCTCTCTCTCTCTCTCTCTCTCTCTCTCTCTCTCTCTCTCTCTCCTTATTCTTTTGCAGATGCGCAAGAACAAGCGGCTGCTCTCTGTCCACCCCCTGGATTTCGACGTGGAGGAGTATGTACCCTACTCCCACTCCCGACGACAGTCCTTCCAGGTGACACAATATCCCCCACTCAGTCACACCCCAATGTTAAGTTAACGAGTAGGACGACCTGTCTCGTCACACAAGTGGGAAACCGTGTTAAGGGACTCAAGTGGCCTGATAGGTCCTGAGAGGAAATATGTGTTAGAGGTGTTTGTGTTGCGGTGATAACGAGATTCAATCGGCGGTCCAGCTCATCCAGGAGGAGCGAGGCGAGTACAGGAACGATGTGGAGTACCTCAACGACATGCACCACCACCGCATGAACCGCAGGAAGAGTCTGGACAAGTACATGCGGCATGGTGAGGAACTGACCACACACACAAACATGACCACACACACAAACGCATACACTCTGAGGCCTATACTGAATCAGTATAGCACCACACCACCTACTTACCTACACTTTGCTTCCACACTTTAACAGAGTACACACTGTCCACGGCTCCTAATGGGATGACGTTAGCGTGTGGAGCCGCCCTTAGAATCCGAAACTCTGACAGGACCGCCACTGGTCATGATTTCTTTCCCTAAACTGACCTTTATCAAAATGACCGTAGCCGAAGCATTGCTCTGCAGATGAAGGTCCATTCGCAGACCCCAGGATGGTGCGCGCCCGCTCCCTGTCCAAGATCGGCTCGTCCATGGCTCGCCAGCAGTACGTGGACACGTCAGAGGAGGAGGAGCTCCAACGCTACCCCATGTACCAGCCCCCGCCCCGCCGCCGACCCAGCAGAGCCTCCTCCCAGGAGAACCTGGGGGGACCACCGCCGGTGTGTGTGTTTGTGTGTGTCTGGGGGTGGGGGGGGTGGTGTTTCTGTGTTTGTGTGGGAAGGGTTGGGTGGGGTGTGTGTGTACTTTTTAGTGGGGGAAGGGTTTGGTGGGGTGTGTGTGTTTGTGTTTGGGAAGGGTTGGGTGGGGTGTGTTTGTGTGGGGGAAGGGTTGGGTGTGTGTGTTTGTGTGCGTTTGTGTGAAGGAAGGAATGGGTGGGGTGTGTGTATGTGTACTTTTTAGTGGGGGAAGGGTTGGGTGGGGAGTGTGTTTGTGTGTGGGAAGGGTTGGGTTGTGTGTGTTTGTGTTTGGGAAGGGTTGGGTGGGTTGTGTGTGTGTGTTTGTGTGGGGGAAGGGTTGGGTTGTGTGTGTGTGTGTTTGTGTGTGGGAAGGGTTGGGTGTGTGTGTTTGGGAAGGGTTGGGTGGGGTGTGTTTGTGTGGGGGAAGGGTTGGGTGGGTTGTGTGTGTGTGTTTGTGTGTGTGTGTTTGTGTGGGGGAAGGGTTGGGTGGGTTGTGTGTGTTTGTGTGGGGGAAGGGTTGGGTGGGTTGTGTGTGTTTGTGTGGGGGAAGGGTTGGGTGGGTTGTGTGTGTTTGTGTGGGGGAAGGGTTGGGTGGGTTGTGTGGGTGTGTTTGTGTGGGGGAAGGGTTGGGTGTGTGTGTGTGTGAACAAAGACGTTGTGTGCTAGTTCGGACTAGTTCTAGATCATGGCCACATTGCCAATGAAAGCTATCTGACAGTATTAACTTTGTTATCTTTGATCATGTAGATAAATGAGTTGAACAAACGCATGTCCGCCATCGAGAGCCTCCTTAACCGACTAGAGGAGAAGATAACCGTGCCCCCTGATGAGGTAAGAACTCTACTCACAGAGAGCTAAGATGGAATGAATCCAACACCAAGTAGCCAACAAAAATATGGTTTATCCTTGACATGAGCCTCGTGTGGACAACTGTAGCTTATCGCTAGTATTGTTTCGTTAACCTTTGTCGATGTCTATTTTGACTATTTCTTTAGGGGTCAAGTCCGTGAAACAACTCATGCGGCTTGGAGAGGAAATTGTATTTTCCCCACAGGCTTGCCAATTGCCCTTAACAGACACTTACGGGCAATGACCTCCCTCCTGTCCCCCCCTCTGTGCTCTGTCTCTCCTGTCAGACGACCCCTCAGACCACCGCTCAGCTGGAGGAGGAGAAACTCCGGCGGAAGCTGAGCGAATTGGCGGGCAACGTCAGCGACAAGGGTCTCTCCTCCGACGAGGAGACGGGGAAGAAGCTGTCCCTGGTCAAGGGGACCCCTGTGAGGAGTGGCCCCTCGGCGGCCCCTCCACGGGACCCGGTCCTGAGCTCCTCCAGTGACGAGATGCCCACCGAGGCTCAGAAGGTGGGCCTTCCGAAGGTCTCCCCTCACCAACGGAGAAGTTGGTGGGCCGACCGCTTTGCGGGGGAAGGCTGTTGTTTGCTTGGAGGGCCCTAGTCCATGTTTCGGGTCTTCATTGTCTGCTCTAAGGTCATGGTTGCTAGGGCAGGGGTTGCTAGGGCAGGGGTGTCCACTCTTTCTGTGGAGCTCCTCACCTGGTGGATGTAGCTCCAACCTCAGGTAAAACTAACTGGATTCAGCTAAATCAACCATAGTTATTGGAGGAGTTGTGCTAAATTTGGGTTAGAAAAATAGATGACAGATGGTAGCTCTCCAGGAACAGTTTTTGGCAGTCGTGATGTTGGCCGTAATGTCCTCTGTTCATGTTTGTGGTCTTGTTGGTAGTTTGTGCCGTTGTTGGTGTCTACAGGAATGACAAAAATAACACTTCTATGAAGATGTAAATTAGTTACATTTGGATGAACTCTTATCTACAAGAAGGCCCAAAAGTGAATGTTTTTAAAACCAGTTGAATTGCAGCAAAAGCTCAATTGCTCGATTTCAATGTTGAATGTATTTCAGTACACACAAAGCGCAAGGATCATTTTAGCTTAGCTTTAAGTTTACTTTTACGTTTAGTTGTTTAGACTTTGCAGAGATTAGTGCTGACTGTATGACTGCATGCCTTCCTGGCTAAATCTCCCTTTAAAAAGAAATCAATCTGCTTCTAATGTGAGAAGTTAGTCGTTAGCGTAGTTGCTAATTCCTGTCCCTTTACATGGCTTTCAGAGATCCACTGCGGCGGCCCTCTGTGACATCACCACAGAGGTTCTAAGAACCATTAATGCCACTGAAAGTGCAATGACCGAATACGGCCCATCAAAGCCTATTGACAGATCCCTTTTAATTGGGACTGATGTAAAGCAAGCAGATGAGGCTTACAGGGAACTTGAGGAAAATGTAAGCTTAAAACTCGCACCCCCCCTCTCCCCCCTAAGCTATCATGTCCAAATAGCTGTTTGTTTAAGTGTAGGTCTGTGGAGCTATGCCCGTGCACTTTCCTTCTAAAAGCATGCGAGATACTGCTGTCTTAAAGGGACATTCCACTCCAAATTTCAAGCCCTGGGAAATTGAATTCATTGACACACTGAGAGTGCCACTCACATTTGAATATCTCTGTTTCTCTAATGTCTCTTTAATGCAGACATGACCTGCTTCGTTTCCCAGCTGTCTCGTCTGAAGTCTATGACTTTGGTGCTGAGCTGAGTTGGTGCATTGTCCAGTGGTCGCTCTCTTCCCCAGGTGTACATGACCGCCGGGAAGTCGTTCGACCTGGAGAAGAAGCTGAGGCTACTGGAACACAGCGCTACCAACCGCTTCGGGGGGGCCACGGACTCAGAGCTGTCTGAGCTGGAGGACGCGCTGGCCATCACGGCTGCCAGAGTTCAGAGCACAGAGAGCGAGGTGGGTTAGCTCCGCCCCTAGATTGTGTACCGCTTCTGTAAACAGACATCACTTACTGATGAAGCCGCTCAAGTAACAGTGGGAGACTTGGTTCTGTAGGAACTGTCTTTCATCATCCTTCTCTTCTTTCTTTTCGTTCCGAACTCTGGCCTATCACTTTTCGATGCTTGTTTTAGGTGTCCGACATTGAGAATAAGATTGCTGCCCTCAGTGCCACAGGAGGGGATAAGGCTAAGAAAAAGGTGAGGGCCATTCAAATACTCCTCTATGTTTGTTTCCTTTTAAAAGCATTCCTGTTGATATTCCCGCGTGTATTCGTGTCGTGCACTGTGTTGTGTTTCCTAAACACTTCTCATCCGCTCCTGCAGGTCACAGGCAGTCAGCAGAGGAAACGATACACCCAGGACTTTCCCACAAGTAAGGCTTAGAAATGCACGATCTTCATGCCCCGTTCTACAGTAAATAATACTGCATGCTACCCTGCGCATGCTACTGCGCGTCACATACTTACTGCGTCGTCATTCATTAGCTTCTCATCTGTGGGACGGAAAGATTATGTTTGGCTCTTATCCCCTCGACATGAAGCTTCAATTTTTTTTTATGAAACTGGTTGCAAAAAACCTTTGATCTTCTCTTCCACAGAAACCAGCAATGGCTCAGGGTCTCTCCGGAAATAAACAAACTTGTAAAGGACTGTGTCGGCGTCTGTCCCTTGACACTATGTGGTTCAACTAAGCAAATAAGCTCCCATCCCTTAACTTTGATTCTTCACATATTTGCCAACTTTGATAGATGATCATACAAGTAATTACTCCCCTGGGTTACTGCCCTGAATAACACATCTTTTCCAAAGCGTGTGTGTACATGTGTGTGTGTATATCTATGTGTTAGGTATGGTTTGTTACTACTGAGATCTGATCTGATTGAGCTCCTCTCTCTGCTTCAGAATAGCTTATTGTGCTCAAGGCCCTAGGATCAAAGTGCTAGAAAAAAAAGATTAAGTGTATTGGTAAAGATCAGTGTATTTATCAGCTAGTTGCTTGGCAAATGTTTTCTTGTATGTCTGGAATGATACTGTTAATCCCAAATCACCTGTAAAGATAATGCACTGTTGGTTGTGCCACCAGTGATTGTGTATATCACAATCCAAATGGCTCTTGTTGAAGGATAATATTTATCTCTATCTATATATATTGATCTACATAGATATAAATGATGTTTATGCTCATTTGAAAGTCTATACTATAGCAAATTATATTGCAAAAAGCTGCAAGGAGTTTATGTACAGCTTAGGCTATCATATATGTGCTTGTATCCCATAAATTATAGAACATTCACTTTTTTATGTGTTTTTATTTTAAACCCTGTTATTTCAACTATATGGGGTGTGTTTATTCTTGACAGGCACAGTACTGGTTATACTTCAGCTAGTTTACATTAAAGCAATATCATTTACCATACTGTATACAACTAAATAGACCTGCTGCCATCTAGTGCCATTTCAGATCACTTAGCTAAACGTTGCTGTCGACAGACACATTTTCATGATCATTTTGCTACCATGTGAGTTTGATATTAGGTCAGACTGGATGGTAGAAATTATGCTTTCAATTGCATTTAATTGAAATAAATAACAAAAAGCATGTCTCTCCTTTAGCAGCATGTCAGGTTGAACACAAGATGGAGTAAGAGCACAACAAAACAAGTTGTGAGAGGCTCCACTTATTTTGGCTTCATCCTCTTCCACCAAGAAACTCAGGTGTTGACTATGAGCAGTATAAATAGCATACAAACAAAGACATAGGTTTAAGATAATGGTTAAATATGATTACTCACTCCCGTCCCCAATCAATTTTGAATAATTATCACTAGTCCAGGTTGAAGAGGATCAAATGTGAACTCATCCACTAGTAGGCTATGGTTTATTGATAAAGGCCCATGAATCAAATCCTTACAATTTGATTAGACATAAAATGAAGTGTAACCTGAATAGGATATGTGTGGCAGGAGAATATCATATCTTTGGAAAATGGCAGGAATCAGACATCAAAAGCTACTAAGAGGCTTTACATTTATTAGATAGATCAGATAAAGTTAATTTATTTGAATAAAGGTCAGTCGTGATCTACAAGTTAGGGATGTTACCACTATCTGCAGTCCGATCTGCAGGCATAGCCCCGGAACGTGTATTCTTCACAGTGTGGTCATCATCCGGGATTGCTCCGCAATAAACTTTTCTCCATCTGTTTTGGCATTTTGCGATTGGGAGGGTCGACTTCAAGCAAATAACGAGGACATAATTGAATTGAAGAGAAAACAATCAAACGAGTATTCGACGGGTCCATGGCAGCACATTTGCAGGCCTATATCCCTTACAGAAGCTTAAATGTATTAGGATGACAATGGCGGATTAGATAGCTGACAATCGAGGTAGCCTGCCCTAATAGCCTGATGTTTTGACTAAAGGAAGCGACGCGTGTGATAAAATGTTTATCAGCAACAGGCATTCAGTAATATAGTGTATGATATGATAAAGTAAACGCTTCGGTTGCTGCATCAAATACAGATGGAACAGAATGGCATCTTTTCCGGTGACAGAGAAAATATTGGGTTGTATCGTATTCGTTGAAAAATACTCACTCTTCACACATTTTATGGCAATGCTATTTTCCATTGCGTGGACATGATATTTCCAGCTCGCGGATATCGGATTCACTGGTCTTGTTCTTGAATTTTCTTTGATTCTGACACGTATGCTAACATAGGCAACCATATCGTCACCGACAAACATGGGAACTCAGGTTACTGGAAGAAAGAGGATTCCCAATAAAGAAAAATTGACCGCAGAGGACGATGCTCTCAATCAGATTGCTCGAGAGGTAAGTTTTTTTGGAGATGTTATTTATTCATTTCGGCAAATCGTCACACTGCGCCAAACCTACACTAATCAGGGACACGTTCAGTAACAGTAGGCCTATAGACTCAATCGTGCGACTAAAATGATATTTTTGACGGCAGTTATTCTAAACTAAAATCATGCACTATTGGTTATCAGCCCCCACCCAACTCAACGAAGGCAGCGCATTCATTCAATTGGCATATTGTGGTGCAGCCTTTTCCTATCCTATGCATTCGCTGACCTAACACAAAAGAGGCATTATTTGTGAGAGGAACCATTGACATTGTTAGTTTGGCCTACATAGTGAAGAATGTGGATTGAAGTGTAGCTAACAACAGAGCGAAATGAATGGGTAAATTGTAGTGAGCAAATTGCATGCTAAGATGACAGGGCTATTGGGGAAGACTGGTTTAAGCCTGGTGGTCATTCTTATCAGTTGTGAAACCGGTACCAGCTGAAAGCTTCACCTATTTATTTCCCTGGCGGGCTACAAGGGAGAGAATGCTGACGTCAAACCACTTCACACTGCCGGAGATGCACCTCAATAAACAATTTCTCTCCTCTCCCTCACACACTGGGCTTATCTCAAGGTCTATGTCATCTTGATTCTTGGCGTGCTGTATGACTTGGGGTATACACCCATACAGTATAAGCTTATTGCATACACTTGGCTTAATGCTGTTCCTTATAGGCAGTGAGTGCTGTAAGAGACCTGCGATGTAGAGAATGTATTCAAAATCCTATACTTCATGGGAACACGCCAGGTCAGTGCACTTGCTGATAGCTGTGTCCAAACAGTTCATCCAGCCCAATGATGTTGAGCTCTCCTGGGCAGCACATGTGGATATTTGCAAGGACACGCTTCTGACCAACTATAGACTGTGTTCTGTTTACCAGACATCTGGAAAGCATTGGTCCGCTGGCGCCCATGTCTCGCTGGCTCTGAACGTCATTAGAAACAAGTTCTTCCTGTCTTCGTTTTCATCTCGTTGGTTTATCACCATGTAAACTTGCTCTTCAGGGGGGGAAACCCAAATCACCAAAAATATTTTAAGCACACCAACTGACCTGTGTTCATTTAGTTGACACTCATCCAAAGTTATATGGAAATGGTGAGTATAGTTGGCCTAAATGCAGATAATCAAGGACAAGTAGTCCTGTGTTGTACTCGGACAACGTGCCCCAATAACAAGTCTAAACTACGATATTGCATTAATACGAATGCGATGATGAAACAGTCACTGATGCTGAAGGTTACTTTCCGAAATGGATGTGCTTGTTAGACCTTATGTGCTGTCTGTATCAACCACATACCCAGCACACACCCAGTGGCAGAACCACACGTGTGTTGGCTCTCATTGGTGAGGTAAGCCACCCAATGACGTGACGCTTACAGCACACATGGGTTTGGTTGACAGAGCAATGGCGTTTCTTATACAGGATCTGTTCTCAAAGGATGGCCCATACACAGTATTCTTAGTTATTCAAGTATGGGATTATTGTCACGTTCATCGATTACTAAGATACTTAATATTGTCTTTGAATGAGGAAAGCTCTGCTAAGCAAAAGACCTCCAGTCAAGGAATAACAAGGTGTTCTTGCAGAGAGGGCGATATTCACATCATTAATATGATGCACCATGGCTTGATCGTGCCATCTCATTCCAGTGTCATGGCAGTGTTACTGAAGCAGCAAATGCGTGTTTGTTCCAGACGGCTCACTTTGCACTTTGGTGGTAAATTAACTTTGGCTAAATAACAATGACCCGTGAGATCATAGGACAATTAATTTTCCAGGCTCCACATAATCCTGATTTAAGGAAGATATATTTGGTTTATTTCCTAGGTACAAAATAAATACAAATCCTTAGCATGGTTGATGCACCTGGTTTTGCCATGGCTTGTTTAACCCTTGTGCTGCCTTCGGGTCACATGACCCAAAGGTTCATAACGAACCATCGTTGTTTTTACCCAATACAAAAACAAATAAAAATCATTTTATTTTAACCTTCGCAATGTGGGGGGTCTGAGACAGCCCAACGGTTAAAAGAAAATGCTTCACTTTGTTTTTGTATGCGGTAAAGTTGTCGCAATACGATGGTGGGTCACAATGACTGATGGGTCAGAATGACCCGAAGATAACACAAGGGTTAAATGTCTGTTCCAAGGAGCAAGTTGAATGTGGAGTGCGATCGGGAATTCCAAGGAATGGACAGATTGAGAGTTTGGCATCGGGGGTGTTGGACGGGGGTAAGAGAGTCTGGATGGCTCAGGGTGGGCCTTGGCTGATGTTCCTGCATGCTGGAGAGGCTTGACCTACTGGCTAAGATGACAGCTGTTCCTTTGGTTGCACAGTTGTGTGTGTGTGTGTGTTTTGAAAGCACTCTGAGCTAGGGGATTGGGCTGTTTCTATCCCAGTGACCTGCATCTTTTAAGCCTGAACTGTATCATCGACATCCTGATTTTAAATTGCGGACTGAATAGTCAAAACATGAAGCTTTTACACTATTGGGGGGACATTGTCATTCCCTCTTTCCTGGAAGCCTAAATTCAGGCTGGAGTGCCAGTAAATTTGATTCAGTAACTGAGATTAATTCAATGGTAATACAAAAAATTATGCCAATAAATGACTGGCCACTTGAAATTACATATAAGAAATGGTTGGGATCATCTCACTAGAATCATGCCAGAATTATGAATATTACTCTTTGAATATTACATTTTGCTAATATTGCTGCTTCAGTCATGGATTTGATGGTTTGGAGCCCATTTACTTCTGTCATACCTCTGCCTTCAGTATCTCTCTGCTTGGTGGGTATGGTGCTAACAATGCTTTGTGGGACAGTTTGAGGGCAGAGTTAAGCCTCCTCTTAAGGCTTGGGCCAGGCTAAGGTGACCGGCCCTGGAAGGAAGTGATGCGTAACAGGGACTAGTGCTTTAAGAAGGGATTAGACTGGCTGGAGCTCTGGGCAGAGGCAGGAAGTGTTCCCTCTGACCCCCTGCCACCTATAGAAATACTGGCCATGGGTGGAGAGGACGGCAGTGGTGTTTTCTTTGGATGGTTAAAAGCAGTGTTTCTCTTTGGATGGTTAAAAGCAGTGTTTCTCTTTGGCCAGGGCCGGCTGGAAAGCTGGAATGCGGTTGGCTGGTTTGGACAGAATGAGGTGATGAGTGTGGTGACAGTGGGGGTGACTTTATTCATCCCTCAGGGTTGGATTTAGTTATAAAAGTTTGTCCTGAAACAAACTAGGCTTGATTTAAAAAAGGGCTCTTTAAGAAGTACACCAGTTTTAATGGCTTCGGATTGAGTTTTGTAATTGGTTTTACCAATAGAGAAAGGTTATTTTTGAGCAATTATAAGCATAATAGCCTGGTCAGAGAACACTTAGAGGGCCAAGAATAGACCAGCTAACGAGTGTTGATGTGTGCCATGGTTGGCATTGGGATGAAATATGTTTGGTCCATTTAAGTATTTTATCATTTAGCTGATACCATGCACACCCACACGCCAACACACAATGCAAGTCTGCTCATCAAAGCAGTTTAATCTGTGGGGATCCTTCTAAGAAGATCAAAACACTCTCAAACATCGCCATCGACACGTAGGGGCATTGGCTGGGAGAGGTGATGAGGCGTTCTTTCCGGAAAACAGTGAAATCTAAATAAACCAACCCCAGGTGGGAGCCCAATGTCAGTGTTCTTCTCCTGATGCTGGGTTGACATTTGACAATTTCTGTGAAAAAATAGGATTTCTGCAAACACTGTTACCCCTTCTTTCTCCTGGTCACAAACACCCCAAACCTTTAGAAAAGGACCTCGGAGGCCCGTTCATGATGTTCAAAACAGAAGGTGAGAGCTTCAATCAACCGCCATAGACCAGTATGTACTAAACTACTGCCTCACTGGCCTGTCCTGCACACGTAGACTCCTTCCGACAGCTCCGTAGGGATGTCTTTTAGCAGTGAAAAACATCTGCTCTGCCTGAGAGCTGCATGGCCCCTGTGCCAACTTGTGGAAGCTCTAACCGGCTAATGGAAGTGACCAGAGGCTACGTTTTACAGAGCAATATTTTTTATTTTTTTAATTCACAGGGAACACTTTGGCTGTTTGAGAAGGCAGGCAGCTGGTAAAATAAGAAAAAAACTTTCTAGATTTGTAGTGCTTAATCATACCGCTCAGATGGCTGAGCGGTTAGGGAATCAGCCTATTAATCAGACGGTTGCCGGTTTAATTCCTGGCTGTGCAAAATGACGTGTCGTTGGGCAAGGCACTTCACCCTACTTGCCTCAGTGAGAATGTCCCTGTACTTACTGTAAATCGCTTTGGATAAGAGCGTCTGCTAAATGACTAAATGTAAATGTACTTGGTAATCAGGAATACCTAGTTTTAGATAGAGTTCGATCAAAATGCCTCCAATTGTGGATTTGAAGCAGATCTGCCTTATGCAGTTTTTCTTATTGCAGAGGATTGAAATATCAGTGTCACCTAATTCAGCGATCAGTTCAGGGCTGATCTTTTTCAGGCTTACAGGTACATGCTGCAGGCGGTGTCCACGATTCAGCGGTTTTCCTGGAAGTGTCAAATCTCAACTCTAGTCATTCCCAGTGTGTGTTTTTTCCCAGCTGCTGTCTCTAGAGTTGACAAGCCTTGAATAAGT
The DNA here is from genome assembly GCF_963692335.1 of Osmerus eperlanus. Classification (NCBI taxonomy): domain Eukaryota; kingdom Metazoa; phylum Chordata; class Actinopteri; order Osmeriformes; family Osmeridae; genus Osmerus; species Osmerus eperlanus. The sequence goes on from NC_085038.1 coordinate 10,083,339, forward strand.
GCCTGTGCAAATCAGCCCCGTTGGGTCGAGATTTTGACTTGTGTCGAATGGCTGACTGCCCAAGCCTCCCCCGTTCTCCCCCGTTTCGCGTGTTGACCCTTTGCAGAGGACAATCGGCTTTTAAAAAAAGCCCTATTTTGCTTTGCAGTCTCCTATCATTCCAAAATGGTTTGGCGGTGACACGAGTCATACGCACCAAGTCATACGCTTCATAATTTCTGTTGTGGGAGTCAGGGGCGTTGTCTTTGATGTGTCAGGACATCTACCTCTGGCTGTGTCCTAGTCCAGGGTCACACCATGCTGCTTGATGGTCTCACAGTGACGCCTTAACTAATGTCTGCCTTGAAGCCCCGAGATAATCCCTGTCAAATCTCCTGAGGAGTGTAAAGTCTCCTGATCCTCCGAGGCCACCGTACCTGTGAGGCTTGGCAGGGACTTACGGCTTGGAATGAATTAGGAATGCTCAGCTGCTAATGAGAATCCCATGTGTGTCTCTCGCAGAAAATTGCTTGGCCCTAAACTGTTCCACCCCGCCGTCAGCCAGACGTCTCCAGAAGCATGGAAGGTGTTCCTCTATCGTCTCTCGCTGTCGCAGGCATACATGTGGCAGTAATTAGCAAGGAAAGGGGCTTGTTAATGTTGCTCCTTGCTTGGCAGTCAGTGCTGTTCCATTTTCCCCTCTTTCTTGTGTTTAGTTTTGTTTATCCAGGCCGATTTTAGTATATTTTTAGAACAGAACTCTGCATATTGAACTCCTGATTCCAGATGTCTAATGGAGTTTTGTTCATTTTCTTTAAAATGGTCTTAATATATTTGTGCTGGTGTAGTTAAAGATGTTTTTCCTTTGTGCTAATTGCTACCTTCAGTCTGTTAGCAAGCTGTTTTTACTGTGAATCAAATGTACAAATAATAACCTTTTACAAGGTGAGAGTGCAATCAAAGCATATATCCCAGCTTGCACTATACTGGTACCAGTGTTGTTGTGGTCCATGTATGGGTGTGTCTCACCAGAAATGCAAGATCATCCACATGCTCTCTCTCTATCTCTGTCTCTGTCTCTTTCTCTCTCTGTCTGTCTGTCTCTCTGTCTGTCTGTCTGTCTCTCTGTCTGTCTGTCTGTCTCTCTCTCTCTCTCTCTCTCTCTCTCTCTCTCTCTCTCTCTCTCTCTCTCTCTGTCTCTCTGTCTCTCTGTCTCTCTGTCTCTCTGTCTCTCTGTCTCTCTGTCTCTCTGTCTCTCTGTCTCTCTGTCTCTCTTGTCATCCCAAAATCATATTGGAAATGCTTCCCCCTAGTGGCTACAAATCCAACCAGACTCAGCCCTCTTGTCTACTTCATGTGCCCTTGCTTCCCCGGTTGAGTTAGTCAGCCCTAACTCAACTGAAGTGGTGTTACAGATGGATTCCCCTGTGTGTATTCACCTATCCAGTCATTTAAGATCAGAGCATCCTTTATAAACAGGAAAGCAAAGTGGAAGCGAGCAAGGTGTTCTCTTGCTGCATGTCTTGTAGTCTGTCAGTGCAGTACAGTCTATCATGTGGTCTTCCTGAGCCTGGCACGGTTCGGTCCTAACCCGTCCAGCCAGGGAGAGGGCTGTGTTTTGGTTCCCTGGCAGAGATACACCAGCCCTGTCTCGGCCCAGTGGACGAGCCATCGTCATGGTGCCCAGTAATCCACACACTCCAGTGAGCCTGCTCAGCCTTCCTGAGTGAAACCTCCTCTCTGGGGACAGTAGGACACTGGACTAAACCTCTCTTGCGGTTGGCATTTTCAAGGCGACGACAAAGTTTCTGTCCTCACTTAATTGCCGTTGATTATATAGGTGGGTGTGTGTTTGCCATGCCACTTCATCTAAAACAATGGAAGTGAGTGACGTAATCATGTTGGAATTGATTACCGAGTGCAAAGGCTTATGAGGGACTGCCTCGACACTATCCTGATCTAATTTGTCTTCAAAGGGTCGTTTCATCTCCCCCTGCCTTGCTATCAAGCTATATTAGCCTGCTGCATACATAACAGAGTAGCAGCAGTCGGCCCTCCTCTCCAGTCAGTTCTCTGGCAGTCTCTGTAGAAGGTTCCAATGGTAACAGTTCACCCACACTTATAAAAAGCTGCTGCTGACAATTCAACACAGACGATTTTTAAAACTTTTTCCTCCCTCTCTCTGTGTGTTTCAGGCCGAGGCGAGGCTGGCGGCGAAGAGGGCAGCCCGGGCGGAGGCCCGGGAGATCCGGATGAAGGAGCTGGAGAGACAGCAGAAAGAGGTGAGGTTCTGGGGAGGGGGGGCACCTCAAGACCAAAATGGTGACATGGAAACGTCTTGTTTTTTTTTATATATATATTTTGGTGTGACACTACCTCAGGTATACCTCTATCGTTTTGTATTGTAGTTATGGACGGGAATACATTTTTGGAGCTTTTGTGGTTGGGGTGGCGCTGTGTTGTCTAGGTTAGTAACAGTATGGCTTGTTGCAAAATCGATTCTGGTTTGAGTCAGCTGAAAATAGCTTGTGCATGCACCCTCAAACACATGGGAGTACGCTCAAACTGGGAATTATTGGGATGTGTTCCAATCCAAATAATGGGACAATAGACATTTGCAGACTTGCCCTGTTGTGTAATCGGATTGCTAAGGGATTGCTTACTATTATTGTTTGAGATGGTGGAGTTCTATAGGTTTGCTGCTGGCTTTTTGTTTCGGTAACAGAGTGGGTGTGACAGATCCATCGAGTTTTCTCAAGAGTGCTTCTTAGGCTCAAACATGCTTTGAAAACGGTCAGAATCCAGTCAATCAGAATTACACTAAATCAGAACTCAAATCGGTTTAAAGGCTGACCAAGGTTAGAGGAATATGTTTTGATCTAGCTGCTTGGAGGGTTTGAAGTCATTATGAGGGACTAAGCGGTGAGTTAGGCACGCCAGACTGGAGCAGGTAAGTGTTTTGGGGTGTATTTCTACATGCAGTACCTGCGGTAAGCACAGAGCTGGTTGTGGTAGTAAAACGACAGCAAGCAATCCTCATTCTCCATGCTACCGTTTGTAGGTAAACACAGCTGGGTCTGCATGAAGGACTGCTAAAATGACGCATCTTGGATACATGTTTTAGTTATTAGGATTTTCCATGCTCATTTCGACACTTAACTGCTGCTGCCTTGGCACTATCTGTTCCTGTCTCACTCGTAACTTGTTTTAACCCGATGTCTTTCTCCTCCTCATCCCTCCATCTTTCCCTCTGTTTTCATGTCTTCTCTCCGTGGTGCTGTGCCCTTTCCGCCTGTTTTAGATTTATCAGGCCCAAAAGGTAGGCACTCTCTCTTTCTTGCTCTCTCTCTCTGTCTCTCTCTTCCTGATTACATTTCAAAGCACATTCCTCATCCCTTGTCTTAAGCCTATCTACTCAATACAATGTAGAAAAACCACAATATGTAGATTTCAGGAACTGAATTCGTTGCTCTTTTAAAAACAGATTTGAAACTTTCCTCATACAGGTTCATGGTTCAAAGGTTCAAAAATGTTTTACTGCTCTTGTGTCGCTTTCCAAATCCTTGACTTTCCTTCCTTCCTTCCTTCCTTCTTTCCTCTATCCTTCCTCTCCACCCCCCAGAGATACTATGGTCTGGACAACAAGTGGGGGCACATTGAACAGTGGATGGTAGGACAATGCAGAGACTGGTCTCTGGACTGCATTCGATTGCATGACGCGACGCGACGGCTTGCTGCACACATGCTTGCAGTAGTAGATAACCCGTGGTGCCGTAGTGCTTGCTGTTCCTACGTGGCCTTTAGTAGGTTCACAAAAACAAGAGAGGGCCCTCCTGCCCTCCCTCCTCCCCCCACCCCCATGTAGTATAGGCTTTGGTGTTGTCTATGTAGATGTATCGGTCAGAAATACACGTTTCCTACTATACAAGTGCACCGGCATGTGGTAAACAAGTTGCCTTTTGCAGGCATTTAGGTACAGTAGATGGGCCACTGTGTGTGTGTGTGTGTGTGTGTGTGTGTGTGTGTGTGTGTGTGCGTGCGTGCGTGCGCGTGTGCGCGCGTCCACCAGACATAGGGCAAAGCTGATCTACATTCCACCAAATCCCGTGGAGCCACAGGGGTTCCCGAGGCCATCTGACAGGGGTCGGAAACCTCACCCTCTGATAGCATGAGGGACAGTCAGGATTACGCCCTGGTCACATGACAAAGAGCTTACCCTCCCCGACTGCACCCCCCCCCCCCCCCCCCTAGCCCCACCCTCCACCCGCCTCTAGCCAGAGTCCCTGCTGTTGATCCGTGCTCTGTGTAAAGACGGCAGGAAGAAGTGGCGGCGAATGGAACGTGCCGATGTGAAATGCATGCCAATGTGATGTGCACCGACTGGGGTTAGTTCAATTCCTGTTTCCACCTAGTCAAGGGATTGACTGACTGCTGGGCAAACTCCCCAACTCAAATGGCCAGCTCCACTGGAGTGGAACTAGAATTGAGCCCAACCCATATGGCGCTGCCTGATGCGACCTGGTGGCAAAAGCCATTTCCTCCCCATCTGGTAGGAGGGTTTCTCCTCCTTTTGACCTCTGACCTTTTCACGTTCTTCTCTCCCTTCCTTTTCTTTCCGCGTGGCCTTCCAGGAGGAGAGTGAGCGGTACTCCCGCCTCTCGCGGAGACACACTTCGGTCGGTATCCTCTCTCCTGCATTCTTCTCTCTCTCTCTCTGTTTTCCTTCCTTGTTGTCCCTCACAAATGAGTTTTTTTTTTTTTTTTTACTGTGGCAATACCTGATGGAAAAACTCCCTCCAACATGACTCTCAGTGTGTTGTGAGCAGCATTTGACTGTGTGTGTGTGTGCCCTCTGTCACAGATCTCTGACGATGAAGAGCGGATGTCCGTTGGAAGCAGGGGCAGTCTTCGGGTCAGTACACCTGAGTTTCCTTCTCTCCCCCCCTCTGTTCTCACCTCCACACAGGTGGCCTTGGCTGCAAGACACGCACACACTGACATCACACGGGTCCTAACCTTTCAAAGCTTACATTTCCACTCCCGCTTGTCAACAATGAGACGGTAATGGGCTTTTTGAAAACAGTTGAATATCTGCCCCTTGAACAGATGGGTATTGTACTGTAAGTAGCAGAGAAGGAATGGCAGAGGTATTCTTCACACCTTTTACACTAACAATATGGTAAACGTCGAATCAACCAGCATGAAGTGAAAATCAGCTCCATTTAATTTTGGGCTGATAAGAATATTTGACCTTGAAGAGTGTTCCACATCAATATACGTTTCAGAGGCAGATGGAATTTTCCAAGTAGCATTTAGAAGCACATTTAGTTATGCATTAACGATCAGTCATCTTACAGAATTAGGGCTTGGGCTGTGGCAACTGCTGTCACGCCCCTGTCAACAGTCAAGCTAGTCAGCATAGCTCCAGTCGTCCAGTAATAGGTTGTTAGGGAGTAGCAATGAGTTTGTGAGGTCACACCCAGCTATAGCTTTCTTCTCACACGGGTGAAAGATGAGATAGCATTCTGCACTACATTTTTTTTTCCCCCGAAACTTTGTTACATAACTTATAATTTTTTCGTACCTTGGTCAAAATAGTTATCCCCCCCCCCCCATTCAATTATATGTACTTTGTTTGCTATAGGTTATGCTTGGCAGACTCTTGTGCGGCTAACTCAGTGGTAGTGACTAAATCAAACATACCTGAAGTGATTGACTGAAACCACATACAGCAACCTTAATCTATCCCCAAGATGTACAAGAACCTTGCCTGCAGGGGAAAAACACTGGGCTGAGATTGAATGACAGCAGAAGATATTGTTCCCAAAAACACACACGCAGCATTCTAGAAATATCCGTGGACGTAAGGACACACGGCTGCCTAAGAGCGTCTGCTTGTTGATCTGCACCTTCCTGCTGTTGGAACCATCTTTAGTGTTCTCTAAAACTCAACCATTTCTCTTAATCCCATTTTGCGCAGACCAAAACTACAGAACCAGACACCTCCTAATTAGTACTATTTTATTTATTTCAGCAAATTGAAGCACATCATTCGTTATTATTTTATTGAAAAACAAACGCTTATTAAGGTAGGGTAGGATTCTAGACTATTTACCAGGTTATGTAGCGAAAGGCCTTCAAGTAGATGGAGGTGTTTGCTAGGTTGGTTTTTTGTTTCCATTGTTGGAAAGATGTACAGATATAGCCAAGATGTCAGCAACTTCAGTGAATGTCGGGGAACAGGAAAGTCTAGATGACTGTTTTATCACCCGTTTGGACCCCTTCTGGCTAACTCGCGCCATAGAATGTCTGACATGCTGGTAGACATAACATACTGCCTGCTTTGGTTGACCACACACACTCCTAACAGACACCTGTCATAACATCATCCTGTGTACAGTACTCTCAGATCCTGTGTCCTGTGTGTATTTTCTTTGAATCCATTCTCGTCATTTCTCTGTCTCTCTGTCTGCATTTCTCCTGTGTGTGTGTGTGCTGTTCCTGTGCAGGGGACCCACTTCTCGGATCAGTACTGCAGCACCAGCAGTCTACCCTCTCTCAGACAGCACAATAACTCCACTCAGAACGGCCGGGTCTGTCCCCTTCACTCGACCCCCCCCAAACCTACCCGCCTCTCCCTGACCCCCCCCCCACACACCCTCACCCGCCCCTGCGTATCTCCGTCCTCCACATCCCCCCCCCACCACCACCTCACTCCTGAGTCACCGTGCTTCCTCCACCTCCTCCGTCCTCCACCTCCCCCCCCCCTCTCCTTCTCTCGCTCCCTCCTCCTCCACCTCACCCTGTGTAGCTGAGATAAGACTGTGACGTGGGTGACCGTCTCGTGTTCCATGGCAGTCTCTTGAAAACTAACCTTTAACGTTTGTGAGCCTGCTGGGGCACGAGACGGTAGCCGGACACATGCTGAGGATGTGTCCGGGTGAGCGAGGTGGGTTGGCGAGTATTTGGAACTTGTTTTTTTGTTTTTGTTGTTGTTGTTGTTGTTGTCGTTTTTCTCCCTCCACACGTGAAGCCCTCCATGCTCTATAGTGAAGGCCAACGCTCCCACAGCCAAAGGGTTGGTCCCTCTCTCTCACCCTTCTCCATGCCGCCTTCACCTCACCTAGAATGTGACCTAGAGTAGATGGATGAACGCCGGGAGAAAGGATGGATGGACGGATGGATGGAGAGACGGACAGAATGACGGGGTGGAGGAACGGACAGCTGGATGGATGGAGCTTTGAGTGTAGTGTATTGGGTGGGTTAGGTGGCTAGTGAGGTTGTACCGTGGATAGATAGAAAGGTCAATCCGACAAAGGAGATGGCGAGGGCCTGCATATATTCATGCGTCCGACTCATCCATCATGCACGGCCCGCCCCTCGGGCGCCAAAAGCCACCTTGTGCTTGTGCATCGCTGCCCCAAGATGTCAACCGTGTCACTGTGCATGGCTTGACTGAGCGCTTAGTGCATGGTTGGGCCCGTCACAACCACTCTCTCCCTCTCACTCGTTCGCAGAGCTGTCACTGTTGACCTTGGAACGCGCCAAATCCTGTTTTCAAAGTGATGGATGCTTGCTGCAGTACGTCTGTAGGCGGCGGGCTGCTGCTCATGCATGTCCCGTTGCCGCTGTCTGCGTAACCCTCCCCGTCCGCGATGCCATGTCTGAGAAGAGTGTCTGAAGGAGGTTGGGACGACACGGGGAAACGTGGCGTGAGCGCAGCGGCCGCAACCATGCTGAGGACGCGGCTCCGTCTCATGTTGATACAGGCATGCTTGCATCGATGGCCGCAGGGATATCCTGGGTCTTTGTGAACCGTGTCTAATGTCCAGTTATTGCATCCGCTGTCGCTGAGGTTTGGATGGACTTTGGGCAACATTGTGCACTTTCGCCGTTTACCGAGCATGGGTGGTTGGTTTTGTGTGTGTTGACACAAAGGTATGACTGTATCCGAGGTGTAGTAGAGGTGTGTGTTCACTTCTACCATGTGTTTGTCCCTGCACGCACATAGCCAGCTGGTTACCATTATTTCCTCTAGATCTGCTGTTAGCACAGTCCTGCTGTTAGCCGACCTGCGGTTAGCAGCCCTGCTATGAGAACAATACTCCCGGGCAGATTGGCTTTCTGCTGGTTCAGTGCATGGCACAAACGCATGGGTGGAGGGAACCACCCAGCTTCTACACCTCTGTGGATGTGTGAGAGACGAACACTGACACTGTGTGTGTGTGTGTGTGTTCTCTCCTGTCCGCAGGGCTCTGTGTGTGAGGAGTCTGTACTCGGCAACACCCGGCGCTTTAGTGGCTCCAGCGCTCGCGGCGTAAGCCCTTGGAACGCCCCCTTCTCCCCTACCATGGGGTCGGAGGGGGGGGTCGCTTAGCATGCCTGACATGGCACGTGGAACAGCACAAGCCTGTCTGCATGAAGGTCGTCAGTCAGGGGGGTCAACCCAGTCTCTTTTGACCTTTCAGACGAACCGAACGGAATCCATCCCTCTCTGGCTTGTTGAAATAGCACTGGCGTTGTCCACCTCCTCATGTCTTGCATTTGACTAAACTTGCATCGAAGTAGGTTACAAACACACACACTGCTCACACTCCGATGTTGGGTGTGTCGGTGGTTGAATGGTAGGAAATCAGTCATTGCGGTTGCCGCTGTATTGAGCAGGGGAGTGTTGGGCGAAGTGTCCGCATGCGTGTTTGGTTTTGGTGTTGAGGTTGCGTGTGGTCTAACCAGGCCTGGTTGACTTGTCTAGCAGTCTTACCCCTGTTACTCAACTCCCCCCTCCCGTTATATCTGCCTGCTCATTTCCCCCTCTCCCAACTCTCAATCAATGATGTCACTAACCTCTCTCTCTCTCTTTGCGTCTGTCTCTTTTCTTCGTCCGCTGTGACTTGCCAGCCTTCGGACTACAGTGGCTTTCTGGGCTCCAGCTCTCGGGCCTCGTCCAGGGCCAGCTCGGCCCGTGCCAGCCCAGTGGTGAGCTCTCTTCGTCAGTCACTCCCTGTAACCCAAGACCCCTGCTTTAGGCCTCTTCGTTGACGTCTGTTGTCGTCCCCCCCCCCCCCCCCCCCAACCCCAGTGTCTAGGGACATTGATACCCCTGTGCACCTCAAAGGTACCAGTAAACTGAGATGGACTCTTCCGTGTTCATGTCCACGTAGACGAGGCTTTGTGGCTCAGTTCGGTTGCCTCATGCCCCCTGGTGGCCGTGTTGAAGACTGTAGCATTTGTCATGTTCCTCTTCCAGCCAAGACGAGTCGCTCCCTGACAGAGCTTGTTTAAAGTGAGTGAGAGTGGTACTCTGAATGCACTGTTGTGGGGCTGACCACTCACTTGGAGACTGGAGTGTATTGCGACTAACCAGCATTGGTGCAGTGGTTCAGAAAGCTGGGGTTTCGGATCTGAGCATGACCTTTGAGACGACGCCGCTGTGTAGGATTGTGTTCTTGACGGACTTACGGTTTCAGTGGCTTCCGAATGAGCTCTAACTTTTAACAGTGCACAGCATTTTGAATGGGTGTGCGCACTCTCAAATATGTGCGTGTAAATATGTGAAGCCATTCGTATGACAGCGTGGATAGAGCCGTATAGGACACTGACTGACAATTTCAACTGAAAATTTCGAGCCTTGATATGAAACATACTTGACGGGTCTCTTTATCTTTCATCACCAGGTGGAGGAAAGGCCAGACAGGGACTTTCTAGAAAAGGTAAGTGTGTCTCTCTCGCCTGAACCCTCTGCCGACGTTAATCCGTGGGCACGAGACAACCCCCCCCTCAAAATTGTGCAGGGCCCCGTTACTCACCCACACAGACGACAGCTGTCCCGCAAGCATCGACGTCGACCATTTTTCAATCCAGAAAGGCCAGGTGGGGGGGGGGGGGGGGAGGGGTGGGATGGGGGTCGTCTTGGAGGGGAGGGACGACTCGGTGAGACAGCACTGACACCCTGTGGCGTCCTCGCAGGGCTCCAGGACGGCCTCCACCCTGTCGGCTGCCACCCTGGCCTCCCTGGGCGGGGCCTCCTCCAGGAGGGGGAGCTGCGACACCTCCTTCTCCGTGGAGACGGAGGCTTCCATACGAGAGATGAAGGTGAGACCTCGTCCTGTCGGTTCGGTCATGAAAGTGTGTGTGTGTGTGTGATCGGAGTGCTCCACAAAACACATTCCTAACAGATCTTTCCACACATTCCCATGCTTGTATTTAATCCTGCATGCAGAGGACAAATTCACAGACAGGAGCAGATGTTGAAGGCAGATGTATACAGAGTACATTAGTGTCGCCCCCCCCCCCCCCCCCCCCCAATTAAAAGGAATGTGAATACAGAACGATGGATGCCGACTAAGCGTGTGCGTGTGTGTGTGCGTGGCGGCGGCAGGACTCCCTGGTGGAGTCGGAGGAGAAGTACCGCAAGGCCATGGTGTCCAACGCCCAGCTGCACAACGAGAAGTCCAACCTGATGTACCAGGTGGACACGCTGAAGGAGTCCCTCATCGAGCTGGAGGAGAGGCTCTGGGAGTCGCAGCGCGAGCTCAGCGACAAGGCCAAGGTCAGGCTCACCTCACGGGGGGGGAGCGGGGAACCGGGCGTTGAAATATGTTAGGGGCTGGGTCCAGTAGAGCTCAGCGGTTAGAGCACTGGACTGCTGATCATGAGGTTGCAGGTTGAAATCACCCCCCCTTTTGCTCTGTACATCGGTTTGGTTACATTAGTTATTCATTTCATTGCAGCCTTAAAGATCACATCTGTGATCTGCAAAAAAACGGTTGTCTGACTTTTCCCCCCCGACTGCACGGACAGGGAAAACTGTACCTTTTTCCAGTTCCAGTGGGACACGCATTTGACCAACTTTCTCTCGCCCTCTTAGGAGTTTGAGAGGGAGAGACATGCCCACGGCGTGCTTCAGTTCCAGTTCAGCGAGACGAGAGAGACTCTGAAACAGAGCGAGGAACTTCTAACCGTGAGTACCGACCAAGTTCACGTCGGCACGAACAAACCACCGGCGCTGCAACCACAGCACTAACACTAACACTGGCCCAGGTCATAACTGACAAACTAGTACTCCATACTATAGTACTACTCGCACGACCGGGTCTCTTTCGCTGCGCTTGCTTCTCCTGCGTCGCATTCTTCCGCTCGCTGACTTTCCCTCTCCTGTGTGTCTCTTGGTCCTCCGTGCTTTCCGTCCTGCCCCCCCCCCCCCCTGAGCCAGGAAGTGGGGGAGCTGCGTCTCAAAAGGGACAGCGGCGCTAGGGAGATCTCTGACCTGCAGGAAGCGCTGGAGTGGAAGGAGAAAAAGATCGGGGTAGGGCGCCATAGGACTTCCTGTCGGCATCACCGCAACAGAGATTTCCCCCCCTAAGCCCCTCCCCCCTAAGCCCCTCCCCCCTCCTGGCATTCTCCTGTCCCTGCCTAACTCTTCCTAACACGCCGTAACTTCTTCACCCTGTTGCTATTTCTTTTCCTTTCCCTTCACCACCTGAATCTCTTCCCTTCCTTCCTTTACTGACTTCCTGCTTCCGGCACGGCTCAGGCCTTAGAGAGGCAGAGGGAATACTCGGAGGCCGTGAGGACTGAGCGGGATCTGCTCAGGGATCAGGTGGTCCATCTCAGAGATGCCCTCAAGGTACTGAGTCGGTCCTGTAGCATCGATGATTTGAGTCCAGAACAGTCTTCGGTTTGATGTCAGTAGAACTGTATGGTGGTGTATCACACAACGTACGTTGTCGCATTCTAAGATGGGTTCTTTCCTGGTCAGAAACATGGGATAGCGCTGTCGCCTGAGGTAACCACCAATGGGGCGACAGGAGATGGGGTGCTGGACGGTCCGCTCTGTGCAGAGTCTGGCTCCCGATTGGCTCAGGAGGCACAGCCACCTCATATAGGTGGAGAGAGCATGCTGGGTAAGCACCTTTTTGGATGCAACCGGACATTGTCTGATCTTTGCCAATTAACCGTTTTTGGTAATTCCATTCCATTTCATGATGTTAATGTTTTCTCATCTGTCTCCTCTACTTTTCTTCATGAATGTCCTCTTTTTAACTGACTGTATGACTCAAAAGGGTACAAATCATCTTTTTGTTCAGTCTTTTTTGAAATCCTCAAGCACATTTCGCAGCATCAGCCTGTAGTGGACTGCGATAATCCTTTTTTTCCCCCAAGCCTGTTTCTCTGTGATCGAGTCCCCTAATTCTGTTCTCTTCCAGTTAATTTAGTCGATTTCTTATGAAAAAATTAAAATAAATTACAAAATAAAAGAATCCAATGAAACCTTTTGAGGATGACCCGTGTTTGGTCCTCCAACCTTCTCCCAGGCGTAGCGCCGGAGATGCCGCTAGACCAGATTGCCATCAAGGCAGCTGCTGTCAGTAGACAGGCAGAGGCTGAAAACGCCTCCCAGCAGCTCTGCAAGAGGCCAACTGAAGGAGACTCAGACGACACCTCCAGTCAGCAGATGAAGACAAGCCGTCAGGAGAGGACTGAGAACACCAGGGCAGAAACCACCCAGCAGTGCACTGCAGTCTTACCGGACTATTTCAAGTGGAATGACCAAGAGATAAGAGATGGTCCTCAACCACCGACACGCTATGCTGGGCAGCGACCCCAGTGCAGCGCAGAGAACAAGGTGGATTCTCGAATCGAACTCACAGAGGACGTTTTGGCGGATATAAAATGTTTGCGCAGTCATAAAGATAATGGTGATATAATGGACTGGGGAGGATGTCAACGCAGAGGTGTTCATTGTAGACCGACAAGTACGAAGAATATCACGGATGAGTTGATGGATTCAGGACAACGGAGAATATCTGATCTCTTACTGTGTGGTGAAGTGGAGACGACCCTCTTCTTAACGGAGTCTCAAGGTCGCCAAAAGGATTCCGAGGTCGTGCTGGAGTGTGACACAAAGGCTCGTCGGATTGTTCCGGAGGTTTCAAATCCCGGCGGAAAGGATGGCAAGCAACAAGTGGTGCCCGAGTTGGTTTTCACATTTGGGTTTGCCTTTGGGCTCGCATTGGGGATTTCTGAAGAACGTACAAGAGCTTCAGAAAGGGCTGGAAATGGCATTAGGGTTGGGCCGTCAAAGGATTTGCGAGAGGAGCCAGGAAACTCGGGACACCTCAAATCTACCGCGTTTGACTCTGAACTAAGGATGACACCCACGTTTAGAGAAGAGGTCCGGACAAGCTCTGTTCAGATGAAACAAGGCACAGTAGGTCCTAGAAAGTCCTCAGATCTTACTGCCCTTTCACTGACAGCAGAGATGGAAGTCATATCAGATCTGGCCATTCTAGACATTTCCACCAGCCCCAAGAACAATAAAAGGAAAGCTTTTAAACAACAGGCAAAGAATAATCGAGTAAGGGAAAACTCTTTTGATTTCTCCAGCCATCACAGCCCAGATGACATGATGGTCCTTATTTCCCCTATTGCACGTGGAGCTCAAGGCGGCTCGGTGACAGATCAGGCTGATGCCATACAACCCGGCAGTGCCCGTTTGGTGAATGTAAGCTCGCCAGATGACGAAAATGCAAGAAGGACGCATCTTGTGACCATATTGGAGTTAGAAACCTGTCCGGACTGGATTGTGTTGGATCTCCACAGTTTCTCCGAAGGAGAAGAAGGGAGCATTCGGGAGCAGGGACGAATGGAGCAGGAGGGTTTCAGAAATAGACCCGTTCTTCGACACGAAGAGACAAATGAAGAGGCGTCAGTTGGAATCCTTGACAGTTGTGAAGAAGCCCTTCATCTTGAGGAGGAGATGGCAGTGGTTTGGCAAAGCCAGCCAAATGCTGGGGATGTGGAAGGAGATGGTCCCCAAGCAGGTCAGACATCTCGGAGTCACAGAAGGAAAATGTCTCTGCGTCGTAGGGAATGCAAATCTAGAGAGAAATGCTGCCTCATGTAGACTTGAACAACCTACTTGTACATAACTGTTTGTTTGTGTATATACTCAGTGACCAAAGAATGTGAATATAAAAGTCTAAAAACATAAAAATATGTTAATTTTTCTCAAAGAAAATAATAAACACGAAATAGACTTGAATATCAAAACAATTTGTTTGTTTTATGGAATGATGTTATCATTTTGCGTACTGTGTGCTGTGTGTACAGTATCCAACTGAATAAATGTGCAATACCAAGGTGCTGTGTTTTATTTATTATTTTTATTATTCATATTTTTCTTCATATTATTCTTCATAGAACAAAGGGTTGTCTATGGAACTCTAGAACGGATTCTGGAAAAATAGCTCCAGACATTCTCACAGAAGAACTTGTAGACACACAGAATGTGTATTATACCTCAATGATACAAACACGTGCATTCAAATGCTAACTATCTATATTTACATGGCCACATGACTTGGTCTTGTATCTAAATAAATCCTATCCCACTGATTTCAACATAAAACAGCACATTTAAGCCTGTCTCACAAAGAATGGAAAGAAACTGTTCACTGGCTCTAGTTTACTACTAATCAACATCAGATGGTTGAGAGTTGAAAACTGAGACAGTTCTAATGAAATATTGGGAGTCAGGTGGCTGAGCGGTGAGGGAATCGGGCTAGTAATCCGAAGGTTGCCAGTTTGATTCCCGGTCATGCCAACTGATGTTGTGTCCTTGGGCAAGGCACTTCACCCTACTTGCCTCAGGGGGAATGTCCCTGTACTTACTGTAAGTCGCTCTGGATAAGAGCGTCTGCTAAATGACTAAATGTAAATATAGTTGTGATTTGGGGCAATTTTACATTGTTGATGAGTGCAGTGTTTGAGTATGCCATTTATACACCCACCCAGTTTGACCTGAAACTCATCTAACTGCTGTGTTTGTCTGTGTTTGTCTGTAGAGCTCCGATTAAGAAAACTAGTCGATGAGAGAGAAAGCTTAGTGGATCAGGTGAGTCTTCACTTCATAATTCAAATTTTTGGAGAAATATAATACCGCATAAATGTGTAGTTCAACAATAAAAAAATAAATAATCTAAGACTGAAAGCTAAAACAAACCCATTTGAAAAGTTATCATTTTAAGAATCTTCAAGGAAAGGTTTCTCCACTTGTTTGACCGTGTGTGAACGTGCGGTAGGTGAGGAGGCTGAAGTCTCAGCTGGAGCAGAAACCGAGGAATGGGACTGAGGGGCCAGAAGAGGAGGGCGTGGAGAACGGCATGGACCCCTACATAATGGACCTGCAGAGTGAGTGAGAGCGGCCAGTCGAGACTGCTTCTCCCATTCACCCCACGGTATCTCCCACACACCACTAGCTTTTTCCCCGACCTATGGCGACTCAGCAACTCTAAACATGGCTCGGAAAATGTCCTTGTCAGGTTACACCGAAAAGATTAACGACTTGTCCAATTCACTTTATATTGTTTTATGCTGCTTTGCCGAGTCCTTTTGATGTCTCTGAACATGGTGCTCATTATGTGACTTGATGCAGATGTCTCCTAGCCACAGCAATAGCAGCCCCCAATTATGATGACTAAACATGTGGTCTGTTGTTCTCTTCCTCTGTACAGGGGATGCAAACAGGCAGATTAGCGACTTCAAATTTAAACTGGTTAAATCGGAGCAGGAAGTCACAGCGCTCGAACAAAATGTAAGTTATGGTGTTTTCTAGTTGCAACTTAAGAGAGCTCCGCGTAAAAGGATCTCCATGCACACGGTCTTCAACAGATGTGACCGTTGAAATGGGCTTAATTCTGCGCCGACTGTCAGTCCAGTTAGATTATACAGTGAAGTCACATTCTTTTCCCCTAATCCCATCTTTTCACCTCATTTGTCTCCTTTCCAGATCATACGGCTGGAGGGTCAGGTGACTCGCTACAAGTCGGCCTCGGAAAGTGCTGAGAAAGTGGAGGACGAGCTCAAAGTGGAGAAACGCAAGCTGCAACGAGAGGTCCGACGCCCAGGCGGCGGGCTCCGCTGTTTACATCGACCTTTTCAAGAACTTTGCATTCGCACAATTACAAAACGGATTGATTTGTTTTCTCACACTTTTTCTTGTGCCCTCTCTCTCTCTCTCTCTCTCTCTCTCTCTCTCTCTCTCTCTCTCTCTCTCTCTCTCTCTCTCTCTCTCTCTCTCTCTCTCTCTCTCTCTCTCTCTCTCTCTCTCTCTCTCTCTCTCTCTCTCTCTCTCTCTGTCTCTCTCTGTCTCTCACCACTACAGCTGAGGTCAGCCCTCGATAGAATAGATGAACTGGAGGCCAGTAACAGCCATCTATCCAAGCGCCTGGAGAAAATGAAAGCCAATCGAACTGCTCTACTGGCCCAGCAGTGATGCAACCTCCACTTGACCTTTTGACCCATCAGTAGATGCTGCCAAAGGATTCAGAGCAAGTGGAAACTAAACACCAAGATACGCAGTGGCATAATCATGCATAACGTTATCCCAGATTATCACACTGGGCCATGTTTTCATCAGCTGTACATGCAAAGAACAGACCAGATCAAGAGGTTGTTTTTTTTTTTTTTTTGGGGGGGGGGGGGGGGGGGGGGGGGGAGGGTTTCTGTGACCACGTAGCTGGTCTGAATGTCTCCCTGTTTCCATGCAAGACTGGAAGGACCCTGAGCCTTCGCGTGAGGGGTGCCGCAGAGACACAGAGAGGCCCTGTGACGGACAGGATGACTTCAGTCACAGAGACCCCTCTAGGGTGGGTGAAGGAGGAAAATGCACAACATTGAACAAAAATGGAAGTACCCCACCCCCACCCCTCCTCCTCTCACTGTGGCTCTTGAGTACCCCCCCCCCCCCCCCACACTATATTTTCTGAAATGCGTGGCACTACCTATCTCTGCCACCTGAGTGCGCTGTCCTATCAAGCAAGCTCAATCGCCAGGAGAAGAACGGCAGTAAGGCTGAATCATTGACTCTGCTGGTTCTCGAGTTAACCGTTTATTTGAGCTCTGTCTTTCCGTTTGTATATGTATTTTGTGGAAATGCACTCTGTTCCCTGACGTACTCCCAAGCCAAACTCTTCCGTTGATTCGATGTTCATTTGTTTCGTTCGAGGGTGATGTACGTATGTCCATGTTGTTCAACGCGGTGTCTTCGTACCGTCGGTGTGTGGGTGTGTTACATATCTAGATGGGATCGGTGCAAAGTCACCTGGCACAAAACGAATGAAGAGCACCCAACATCGTCTTTGTGCCACTTATAAAAGCAGACTATATGATATCCTTGATAACAAAAAAGAAATGTACCGGCACTTGGGAAAACACCAGCTTTAAAATGTACGAATAGTATCGCCTCAAGCAATTAAAGGCAATTGGTGGCTCATTGAAACCTATGGGAGAGTACAATCATTTAAATAATGCTTTGCAATAACACTTTGTTTTTGAATGTACAGACTGTTGAGAATAATTGCCTAAATCAAGGTATCATGTCATTGACGGAAGCTGCTCGGAAGGCCTGGAGAGCAGGAGGAGCATTGACGCTCAGTGGTTTGAACACAACCTCCCATTCCCCTCTATACCCGTCATGCCACAGGACCTCCATATGATCCGACAATTGCTCCCGCTCTATTTACGACCAGACTTGTGTAAAAGATGCTAATGTCAAACTGACCATCTCTGATCTCTTTGGGATCGCTTCGGCTCCCCAGAAGCTGAGGCTTCTGAATGCCTGTCATTTAAATGGAACAAATTCCTCCTCCAGTTGTGTTCTTTTAAACGACAGGAATGTAGTGGGTGCTGACAGCGGGAATGTCCTTGCCTGATAATTGTTGAGGGGTGTTTGGTCTTTGGGGTGGTATTGACGAGCACTAGATTAAACTCATTCAACAACTCTGCTCCAGCAATGGATCTTGATTTCTTTCTGAACATGATCTCGTTTCCAATTGGGTGTCTTATCACGGCACAGCTTTTGCTTCGCCGACCTTGGCTTGTGCGAGTCATATTTAGCATAGAGGCCTTCTGAGAGGGCTCGTCTGAGTTTGGGGTGTTTCTTCGGAAGAGCTCTCCTACCCTCCCCGCTTCTGGAGCAGCGCAGGCTGAGGAGGGAGTGAATCATTAGCACATTCTGACAGCTCGTCCAGTCCTCCCCCGAGTGTTCCACACTTGCAGCCACTGTGTAATCCTCCCCTGAGGAATCCTTCGGCCTCTCCTCTCTCTGATGTCAATTCTTTCGCTCGCTCGCGCTCTCTCTCTCCCGCCTATCCTCCACCTCGCAGAATCTGCCATGGAACCGGGGTGGGGGGGGTAACAATAGGAAGTACGGTTCCTCCTAAGGGAAGCTGCCAGTCAAGTGTCGCTAGTCAGGAGCTACTTTTCCTCCAGTTGTTGATGTAGATGTCTTGGGACAGGGAAGTGATTACTCCCTGGAACCAGAACATCCAGAACCAGTAGTGCACGAAATGTACTTCTGTTCCTCTGACGGAGAGACATGTCTGGGCAAAGTATCTCCCCAAAAGATTTGGCTTCTCTTATTTGACTTCAAATCTAACAGATCATTTGTGGGCATGACTCGTGTAGTGTAGAAATGAAATGGACTAAACTGAAAGTCCAGTTTAGTCAAGTATAAATAAATGATCAAACCATACTTTCATTTCGGCGTCGTGGAGAAGAGCGCTACCTCATTGGTTTCCGTGCACAGTTGCCATCATGACCTACAGCATATGGAGTGGACAGATTCCCATTGGATTTGCTCCCTATCATATTTTGCTGCTCTCTTCCTGGTGAACCTGAGGCGAAAGAATATTGATTTCTGGGGTTCGATGGGGAAGAAAAGACCCTTCTGATGTGTCCTTATTCCAAGCTGCATTTTCAGCCGTGGTGAAATATTCCCCCTGGAAAGATACCCTCGAACCAGGAAAGCTACCTCGGCTCATGAGATTTCCTGTGACCCAGTTGCTGGGAACTTTTAAAGGGGATTTACATGACTATTAATAATGATGGCCCCTGCGCCATAATTGGGATATAGGCCTTACATTTTGCCATGGACGTTTTTGAGCAGCCAATCAGAGTGGGATTTACATGTATGCAGTGGGTCCTCTCTTCTTAAGAGGGGATATCTGTTGCTGTAAACCGAGACTTTCGCAACGCTCATGCAGAGAGATACCTGTTGTGGAATGCCAATGAACCTTGTGTAGCCGATGTGTATCGGTGAAACTCACTCCTCAGGTATGTAACAGGCCACCCGCATCAACGAATAGCTAGCTTTTCGTTGGCGTAGTTGGTAGTGGTGGCGCTTGGGAAGCCAGAGGTGGTAAGTTCGAACCCAGTGCGGGACGATTTGCCCGATACCTCTGACGGAGCTTGCAAGACCACGTCTGTTACACTTGCAGTCACGACCACAACATCCAACCTCTGTGCATTTGGGTCTGGTAAGCACCGTCAATTCATCTTATTTTGTCCAGGGAGACGGTTGGTGTTGATGTCTTGCATGCGTTATATACGGCCTTGGTAACAACATTTTTGGACGTCATCAATAAGCGTGTCCGAGCAAGTTAGATCTTTCCCTCTGGCAAAGTCTCACGAGTTGAGCCGCCATCTATCAGAGCCGAGGGAATTTAACCAAGCCCTAATTACCCAGCATGCCCCACAGCGTGCCCAAACATGCCACACATTATCGTTATCCTAAAACGTATCTCTCCATGTCAGGCCTGAATTGGCTCTCGCAAGGTCTTTTATCAGTCGCGTTAGTTTTCATCCGCCAGACATTTTGATGTCAGCGGCTATTAAAAAGACCTCGCGCGCACTGCCGTTTGTTTGTGGTCCTTCAGATGGTTTATTTATTGGAATGAAGCGTTCAGATGAGATGTGATGAAGAGTCTCTAAATGTTTTATTGCTCCGTGAGCCTGTCTTGGTGAGTAAACAGTATCTTAGAACCAAAATACACTATCTAATATAATCTATTGTGGCCTCAGGGCAACATTTTCTTCACATAGCTGTGTGGGTGAGGGATCTGTATAGCCACACTGTGTGTGTGTGTAGGGGGGGGGGGGGGTTGTGCAGTGATCAGACAGACCACAGGACTGATGGGGTTGTTTTTTGATGCAGCATCGAGAGTTTGCGACGGCTCACGATGGGTCAATGGGTCATACAGAGATGCTAGACAGAATCTTGTCAGCCCCCCCCCCACACACACACACACTGACACAAAATGTCACACATCACAACGAGCGTACTCTGAATGGCGGGGGTAATTGGCTGACAAATGAGTGGCAGGTTGTTTTTTGGAGCAGTGTATCTTGATTTACAGCGCATGTTTAATGAGATTGATGGTCTTATCGAGCCAGCATACTGTACTGTGCTGTAGGAACGCACTCAGTGTGTGTAGAACAACAGAGGGGGGTTACAGAGAATAAAAAGACTGCCTAAAGGGACAGATTTCTAGAGTTGGGAGAGGAGGCTCATTAACTGGAGTGTCCACGGTTGGGTCTAGTTTTGCTTACATGTAGAATTCTACAAAGAGTTGACAACATTGACTGTGCGACTTCAGCACATACTTTTTCCGACCCAAATCCTACGTGGGCTTCAAAATCAGCTGGGGGGGATTTCATCACAGCACTTCGTCACAGCACAAAAACCGGCAAGCCCTGAGATCTGAGTCCAACAAAGAATTTGAGGGTTTGGATTGCAGCCCCAGTTTAGGTATGACTCAGAACTTAACCACGTGTGTCTGTTATAGTGCACCGTTCAGGCTCAGCTGCACAACGGATCGGATGGGCGGGCATTTGGTTTGTATATAGCTCTCTTATGGAAACTTGTATAGCTAAAATAATACGAGGGGGGGGGGCACGTAATTCCATTTGGAGGGCAGTGCCCATCAATGTCCCCCCTTGGAGCAGACCACTTAGTCTGTAGTAGTTGACTGGCTGCACAGCTTACGCCTATGGAATGGAGATAAAACTGCACTAGTCTTTCCTTTTCCTAATTGTCTGCAAGGCCAGACAGTTTCCCGATGACTCAACAATCATTACCAGGAAGTACATCCTGATGAGAGAACCTTAAAGGCAGAGTGGACCCAGAACACATGGCTCACACCCTGACACGAGCCTGGAGCCGTCACACTGGAGCCTGTTCCTCCAGCCCTCACCAAACCAAACAGAAACACGACATCGCTCTTCAAACAGCCCACGTTCTCGTCTAGCTACCTGGCGAACAGCTGT
Source organism: Osmerus eperlanus (assembly GCF_963692335.1). NCBI lineage: Eukaryota > Metazoa > Chordata > Actinopteri > Osmeriformes > Osmeridae > Osmerus > Osmerus eperlanus. Next base: position 10,104,426 of record NC_085038.1, read on the forward strand.
CGCCAACTCTCATGCTAATTTCAGCCTGGGCACAGGGCAGGCATCCGAGGGTTAAAGGATTCTCTCTGCTCTATTGCTCTGCGCGAGCCGCTTCTCTTCCCCTCTCACTCCGTAGTTAGAGGCTTTTTGTCGAAACAGCCGTCCTTCCTGCTCCTTATTGCCTCGTTTCACCTCCAGCCAAGTAGACCTCCCTCCATCACTCTCGCTCGACAATTACCCAGCACCACCTGAGGGGACAATCTACCTACACCTAACCCTTCCCCTGATTGCCTGATCCCTCAATGTCTGCCCCATCCTCTGGGACAAACGTTTTCTCCTCTTCAGAGGAGAGTGCTGGATTGGCCTTGGAAATGTATATCTTTTGTTTTAAATGGGGGGGTTGAATTGCTCAGTATATTGAATTCAGAAGCTAAATCAGGATGTGACATATTTTCTTTTTGTTGCTGTGAACATCCCGCATCTACCCAACTGATCCATGCAGGCGATGCAGATACACAGTGTTTTCAAATGTCATTCTTCAAACAAGATTAAAGGATGGCTGACATCTATTGCTGTATACAATGTATGTGGAGTGGGTGCCATTTTGTGACAAGAAAGTAAAAGGTCTTGGGGGGGGGGGGGAAAGGAAAGCATCCAGGGTCTTTTATCTTCTATGTTTACTATCTACTGTTGTATCTGAAACTCAATCTAAAAGGTCAACTGAGCATGGATATCATTATGGTCAAGTAATTACTGTACTTTTTCCCAAAGATTAATTACCCTTGTCCATTTCACTGAGAGAAAGAGTAAGGTTCCTTGTGGTGATTAAAGACACGTCTGTTGTTCCTGCTTGGTGACTTTCACCCATTTGGCTCGACGAGGCAGAGGATCTCTGTATCACTCGATAATATGAAGAGATGGGGGGGAAGTTGTCTCTCTCCATCTCTCGCTCTCTCACTCTCTCTTTCTATCTCTCTTTCTTTCTCTCTCTCTCTCTCTCTTTCTATCTCTCTTTCTTTCTATCTCTCTCTCTCCCCCTCTCTCCAGCCCACCACTGTTTTTTGCCCGAAGACTGTAAATCAATGAGGGGCATTTTACTACACGATACTCGTGGTGGTGAATGCAGTACTTTCATTTGTGGTTGGCAGATGATATTTGTCAGTCTGGTGTTTTGACTCCATACCAATGATCTGACATGCTGTCTACATTTGTCAGACAAGAAGTGCCCGTGATATGTGCCAGAGTCGTCATTTGGTCACCATCCAATCTGCACTGCTGATGAGTAATGAGTGGTGAACATTGTGCTCTCATGCATGGCACAGAACACCATAGGACGGTGATGGGAGGAAATCGAACACACACACCCTCTCTCTTCAGGGCCTTCTGGGGGATCTCCATTCCGACTTCCGGGAGGTTCCACTCTAATGGATCAATCCATATCTGTTGAAACCTAAAGAAGGTCATGAATCAGTTGTAATGTGAACTTTGGGGCAGTAGGTCACAATGACATGTTTGGAGTTTGGAACCAACTCATCCTCCCCTGTAATAAAAATAACTGGATTTACAGTACATGAAGTATTTACATGAAGTAATGGGTTAACGTAAAGGTTTCTGGTTGCGATCACTGTGTCCGACAACACTGTGTGTGAACTTGAATCAAGGCCGTAGCCATGGAGTCAACATTGGGGGGACAAATTAAATCTCTTATGATAATTTCGGACAGCGTGCGTGGTAGCCTGTCGTAGCGTAGCACATTTATATTTGTATTTATATTTTGATATCAATATATTGGGGGGGGGGGGACATTTTGACCAGATTTGAATATTGGGGGAGATGTATCCCCCCCAATATATATTATGAGTACGGCCTTGACTTGAATATTCTCACGTCAGATAACACTGGGAATGCATTCCAAAGGTCCAGGTTAAGAGATGTATAATTTGTCCTGTGAGAGACGTGGGCAGAGTACTTGAGTAATGGAGCGGGTCTGACACGCCGGTGTCTACCTTCCAGGAAAATAGATTAGGCTAGACTGTAGTCAGGAAGGATCGGAAGACATAAGCGATTTCATTTCAGATAAGGATACAGCTGTGTCTAGGCAGGGCATAATGGATAGAATGCATCAAGAGCAGAGACTGAGAGACACTTAGAAAATTGTGTGCAGAAACTTTTTCACAGACCAGACAGCAAGGGCTCCCTGGGTTTATGATAGTAGGCCAATTGCATTTTTACAGTGAAACGAGGCCAACATAGGTCCATAAGTATTTGGACATTGACACAATTTTCATCATTTTGGCTCTGTATACCACCACAATGGATTTGAAATGAAACAATCAAGATGTGCTTTAAGTGCAGACTTTCAGCTTTAATTTCAGGGTATTTACATCCAAATCAGGTGAACGGTGTCGGAATTACAATACATTTTATATGTGCCCCCCCCCTTTTTAACCCTTGTGCTGCCTTCGGGTCACATGACCCAAAGGTTCATAACGAACCATCGTTGTGTTTACCCAATTTTACCCAATACAAAAACAAATAAAAATAATTTTCTTTTAACCTTTGCAATGTGGGGGGTCTGAGACAACCCGACGGTTAAAAGAAAATGCTTCACTTTGTTTTTGTATGCGGTAAAGTTGTCGCAATACGACGGTGGGTCACAATGACTGATGGGTCAGAATGACCCGAAGATAACACAAGGGTTAAGGGACCAAAAGTAATTGGACAATTGGCTGCTCAGCTGTTCCATGGCCAGGTGTATGTTATTCCCTCATAAAGGGAGTTCGTTATTTCATTGACAAGGAGCAGATAAAAGGTCTAGAGTTCATTTCAAGTATGGTATTTGTGTTTGGAATCTGTTGCTGTCAACTCTCAATATGAAGTCCAAAGAGCTGTCACCATCAGTGAAGCAAGCCATCGTTAGGCTGAAAAATCAAAACAAACCTATCAGAGAGATAGCAAAAACATTAGGTGTGGCCAAATCAACTGTTTGGTACATTCTTAAAAAGAAAGAACGCACTGGTGAGCTCAGCAACACCAAAAGACCCTGAAGACCACGGAAAACAACTGTGGTGGATGACAGAAGAATTCTTTCCCTGGTGAAGAAAAACCCCTTCACAACAGTTGGCCAGATCAAGAACACTCTCCAGGAGGTAGGCGTATCTGTGTCAAAGTCAACAATTAGCTGACTCCCAATAACCTGGGAGTCAGGTGGCTGAGCAGTGAGGGAATCGGGCTAGTAATCCGAAGGTTGCCAGTTCGATTCCCTGTCATGCCAACTGACGTTGTGTCCTTGGGCAAGGCACTTCACCCTACTTGACTCGGGGGAATGTCCCTGTACTTACTGTAAGTCGCTCTGGATAAGAGCGTCTGCTAAATGACTAAATGTAAAATGTAAATGTAATTAAGAGAAGACTTCACCAGAGTAAATACAGAGGGTTCACCACAAGATGTAAACCATTGGTGAGTCTCAAAAACAGGAAGACCAGATTAGAGTTGGCCAAAAAACATCTAAAAGAGCCTGTACAGTTCTGGAACAACATCCTATGGACAGATGAGACCAAGATAAACTTGTACCAGAATGATGGGAAGAGAAGAGTATGGAGAAGGGAAGGAACTGCTCATGATCCAAAGCATACCACCTCATCAGTGAAGCATGGTGGAGGTAGTGTTATGGCGTGGGCATGTATGGCTGCCAATGGAACTGGTTCCCTTGTATTTATCGATGATGTGACTGCTGACAAAAGCAGTAGGATGAATTCTGAAGTGTTTCGGGCAATATTATCTGCTCAGATTCAGCCAAATGCTTCAGAACTCATAGGACGGCGCTTCACAGTGCAGATGGACAATGACCCGAAGCATACTGCGAAAGCAACCAAAGAGTTTTTTAAGGCAAAGAAGTGGAATGTTCTGCAATAGCCAAGTCAATCACCTGACCTAAATCCAATTGAGCATGCATTTCACTTGCTAAAGACAAAACTGAAGGGAAAATGCCCCAAGAACAAGCAGGAACTGAAGACAGTTGCAGTAGAGGCCTGGCAGAGCATCACCAGGGACGAAACCCAGCGTCTGGTGATGTCTATGGGTTCCAGACTTCAGGCTGTCATTGACTGCAAAGGATTTGCAACCAAGTATTAAAAGTGACAATTAGATTTATGATTATGTTAGTTTGTCCAATTATTTTTGGTCCCTTAACCCTTGTGTTATCTTCGGGTCATTCTGACCCATCAGTCATTGTGACCCACCGTCGTATTGCGACAACTTTACCGCATACAAAAACAAAGTGAAGCATTTTCTTTTAACCGTTGGGCTGTCTCAGACCCCCCACATTGCAAAGGTTAAAAGAAAATTATTTTAATTTGTTTTTGTATTGGGTAAAATTGGGTAAACACAATGATGGTTCATTATGAACCTTTGGGTCATGTGACCCGAAGGCAGCACAAGGGTTAAAAAGGGGGGGGCCACATATAAAATGTGTTGTAATTCCTACACCGTTCACCTGATTTGGATGTAAATACCCTGAAATTAAAGCTGAAAGTCTGCACTTAAAGCACATCTTGATTGTTTCATTTCAAATCCATTGTGGTGGTATACAGAGCCAAAATGATGAAAATTGTGTCAATGTCCAAATACTTATGGACCTAACTGTATGTCTAGAACATCAATTATACAACACTGGACCGAAGGAGAGGAGAATGTGCAGCCCAGCTCACGTGCAAAGTGTGTGTGTGTGCGCGTGTGGGAGAAGAGAACAAGATTGTGTGTCACCGCGGCAGTCTACACTGTCTGACCCCCCCCCCCCCCCCCCGTTAAACTGAAGCCCGTCAGTGGTGCTGGTGAAGTGACCCACCAGTCATCCCAACCTCAATGCTGCCATATGACAAATGCCTGCGACAACACATCGAACATTATCCTTTTCAAGCCTCTCACAGAAGTCTTCCAGAGACATGAAATGTCAGCCGGCTTGCTGCTAAACGGCGACGACTGCCACTCAGAGATACATTAGCATAATAGTGGAGCTCAAAATACATCTGGAGGAAGTATGGCCAGCACACCTCCCACCCACCTGCCAGCATAATAGAGTTGCCTGGAGAGCTTGAAAGCTTTTAGGGTTGAGAAAACAGAGTTGTGCAGAGTCGCAGTGTCTAGTCGCCGAACCCAGTTCCGACCGGTTTTGGGGACGACAGCCGCCCTGGAGGGACCGATGAATAGCGCTCTGAGGTAATTGGGCTGAGTGGGCCTAAGTCGAACACCGTCATTTACCGCCTCCCACAGCAAAGCGAGACTGAATCGGAAGCCTCAAGGTTGTGCAGGAGAGATTTTTCACCCTCACGTCCATGATTGCTATAAATGTGCGAGCAAGAAGGAGGTGTGTGTGTGTGGGTGAGGAGAGGAGAGGGGGGAGGGAGGGGAGAGGGAGGGGGGGGATTTTTCATTCCCATGCGGCCCTAAATGCAAAAACACAACTTGTTTGTAGACCTGACACTAATTCAACATTTGCCTCTGGAAAGGCCATGCTACATCAATCAGATAAAAACTGCTCAATCGTCTGGATCGTATTAGTAAACAGTGATGGTGTCTTGATTCTGTGTCAAGCTGACAGTAGGATTGGAGCTGAAACCAGGCCAGAAACCCCATTTGCAACTTCCACAGTGTGAAGCTCGTTGACGGCTTTCCGTCGTGCATTTTTGATTAGAAGTGTTGAAGAACTCGGTGAATCCAAGTGTGCACGGCGGAAAATTAATGCCATGTTTTCCTCTCCCTCTCTCTTCTTCACTCGCCCCTCCTCAGCCTCCCCCGGCTTTATAAATCCCTCTTTTGAATTTCCTCTCTGAAACTTGGAGATGTATAGTAATGAGGTCTGCTGTGTTCAGCTGAACAATATTAGGATTCCGGTTCCTCTCCCTGTTATTCTGTTAGGCTTTACATATTGCATCCACTGAACTACAGAGCTATAATATAGTGTATTTAATAATATTATTGTTGGATCAGAAAGGGCTCACATATTTTTCCGTTTGACACCACAGTGCTCCCTCACATAACTTGTATTGTGTATGTATATTGATTTCCTGACTACAGTAGGTAAATATCTCGTATTAGCACCAGTCAGGCGCCAGTCTCAAATAGTCTCAAAGTAAACCTTGATGGTTAACACTGATGAACCATTTGATACCTTCCTGTGGCAGATGGCAGATAGCAGGTTTCCTGCGGAAATAATGCGTCATTGTACTTCAAGCTTCCTGTACAAATAACAAAGGGCTCATTCTATTGTGCTCTATTCTATGATTATCCTCACATCCATCCATCATGATGGACAGGTACATTTGAAACATTATGATAAGCACTCATAGCCTCTAGCCATTCATAAAGCCCTTAAAGAAGTATAAGAGGTTTCCTCTAGGCTGAACATTTATGTCTTAATGGAGGAAGAAACAGTCGGGCGGGGAGAATGGTTGGCTACCATGACAAAGACTGTGAACATCACACCTCCAGCCAGGACTATGAAATACTGAATCCTCATGACTGCTCTAACGAGGAGAGAGGACACCCCAGCCCTGTCACATGACTGCTGCCGGAGAGAGACTTTCATTTCACACAGAGCCCATCTGGATATGGGTTTTCTCCTCCAGGAGCATCATTCAATAGAAATTAAATCTCTTTTTGTCTTCAGTGTTCTGTTATTCATGAGACACTTTTTTGAAGATGAAAGTAGGCCTACTCCGAAATGACAATTTCATGCAACGCTGTTCTAAGTTTCTTTTCTCACATATCAGCTTCATCGTTTTATATACCGTATCATAACCTTGTTCTACCATTTATGTTCGTATGACACAGTAGCTATGTAGCAACAGTAGCCTATGATGTTATACCTCAAAGTAAAAAACTAATTGAATTCTCAAACCCATCAAAAAGGTCCATTTCCTCTAAGGACAACATTTATGTCAATGGCGAACTTACCATTTGTCCTTGCCACATTGAAGTAATGTTGTCTCTCCTCGCAGCTGTCTGAACATGTTCACTCATTAGGTAGGTTTTGGTGTTTCCCAATGGCTGAGAGAGAGCTTGAAAGACCAGATTCATAAGTATTTGTTATTACACGCTAAAATCACACACACACACACACACACACAATCAAATGATCTTCAGGTAGCAAAAACTATCATTCAAACCCCTTTTCCAGATCGATTAATGGTGAGCATTGTACCAAATGGTGAGGAGAAGGAGAAAATACGTAATATTATTATTAAGTGTTGATTTGCAGCTTCAGTGCAGTTTCTAAAGTGTTTGGATAAACCAGAATGGGAAATTGCAGAGAACTGTACACACAGACTTATAGGGTGTGTGGAGTGCTGGTGATTACAGCTCAGTTCATTCAGATTCCAGACCAAAAACCAGTACATTCAGGCCACTGTGAAACACACACACACATTTCCTACATCCCCAAAGTTGTCATGGAAACAACCTCGTTCCGGCTGGCACCAAGCTTGAGGGTTGGCACTTTCAGGGTTTAAACCAAACAAAGCTAGGGGGCTGGGCCCAAGATGACGCCACATGGAATGTCCCTTAGTCCCCCCAGAGGAAACGGCTCTTTGCAGGGCGGGACATCAACCAGAAGGCTTGTCATACACGCTACCTTTGTATTAGCGGTTTCTGAAACATTGTCTGTGATCACACGTCCTGTACTGTACACTACGAGTGTGTAATGTGCCTCATGCAGATACAGATACAGCAGTTATGCGGTTGTACTGGCTAAGCTATGCTAAAATGGATAGAATCAGCCATATCCTGTTCCATCTTCCATCAGTGCTCTGCTCCTTGATAAACGGCTCACCCCCAGGGCAGAGGGGATGGTGGGTTGACAAGGGGTGGACACTGTAGGCAGCATACCGGTCTGAGCTGGTTCCAGGACTGTTTGGTGTGGGTCATTAATAACTTTGATCCCAACATCAGATTACCAGCTTGTGGGTTTGGGTAACCCAAAACACTTCTTGTTTGTGTGCCCTGGCATACTTTACCAATGATTGACCCTGTTGTGAAACCAGGAATAAGGACAAGGGAAGGTGAACCTTGAGTGCATGGAGAATAGACACAAAGGGTCTGTACATGGTTCTGTGTTATAAAAACAGAAACAACAACTTCGCACTTGGCAGGTAAAAAGCTTTCTGTTGACTCATTGTCAATACTGAGTACGATGATGTGTTCTGTGAACAACGGGCCGCAAACAGTTTCACACAACTCGATTGCGAAATGTAGATTATGCAACATACAATAAGGAGACAATACTTTAAAATTATGATAGGCTTTTTATATGATGCTCACCACTGCCATGGTTTTGTCTGTGCAAATAAAGGTTTACATAGGGATTTTCTATACTGAATATATTTACTTTCGATATGTTTTTGGATTAACTATTGACTCTGTAAAAAATATAATCTTGTAATTACACGTTTAGTTATGCCCCGCCTACCTCACGTTCTCTGAACATTGAGCCGAGTTAACAGTAGTACAGTCGACGTCGTCTGTATTCCGTTGTATCTGGCCGACTGCGATTACTGGATACTGCTGGTGTTACCCCTCATTGAAGACGGAGCGAAAGCATGTGTTCTCCGGAATTACACCTCGGTTGTAAATCTAAGACATGTAGCGCAGATTCTGTTTGTCTGGGAACGCAGTTGGGATTTGATCAGGTAAGATATTTGAGCATCCCGCTGATCTGGGATCTTTTGAAATTATCATTTCAAACAGAAGACGGCGATTTATAAAGGAGAATGAGCAAAATGGATTCAAAGTGTGAATAACTGGGCAATGATAATTGTTACAGTGTTATTCATTCGAAAATGCATTGCAGACTGTTATGATCTTTGACAGCAGTTTGAAGGTTCATCGAACCTGTAGTACGGGACTATTCATCTTTATCATCATTGTTCATTCTTTCTTGAAGACAAGAGAACAATTGGTCAGTTTATCAATGTGAAAATGTCAATAAGATTGCCATAATGCCACGTTTTACATGGGTCTAATTGCTCCTTCTGGGGGATTATTATAATTGCCATGTGTGAGGCACAGTCCCACCTCATCAATACGGATTGACATGCTGTACATTTTCCAGGGACAGAACGCACAACACAAGTACCTTAATCTATTCGCTGGAGATGATTAATATCTGGTCCAAATTCAAATGTTTTCAACACATTCTATACAGAATGATTTGTTTATTTTATCATACCTTAGTTGGCCGATATTAAAGATGACTATAGGCTATTGTCTGTAAGCAGTTTTTCACCGTCAGAAATGAAAATCCTTATCCGTAGCGTAGCCTGAGACAGGTGTGCTGTATTGTGCTGGTGAGAAATGTACCAAAGGAAGCCCGCAAAGAAACGAAGTGAAAGTAAGTTCCCTTGACCTGCACAGTTTCAATCAGGCAAGACATTTTTTAAAGTTGACTTCATGTTGATGTGGTTGATGAACTCAAACGTCAAGAGAGTCAGATGGCTGAGCGGTGAGGGAGGCGGGCTATTAATTTGAAGGTCGCCAGTTCGATTCCCAGCCGTGCTAAATGACGTTGTGTCCTTGGGCAAGGCACTTCACCCTACTTGCTTCGGGGGAATGTCCCTGTACTTACTGTAAGTCGCTCTGGATAAGAGCGTCAGCTAAATGACTAAATGTCAAGAGATGTCATTTTTGTCTGCCATGACAGATCTTATGTATTTACTCATCAGGTGGAGTGCTCGATCACATCCCCAAAAGGAACATTGTGTAAAATAAACAAATCCGCCAGAGGAAGTAACCAGACATAACTGAAGAAAAGATTACAGAGGTGCCTCACACAGATGGTTAGTTTAGAATGTCAAGTAACTCTGAATGGGGTCTTAATGAGTATTCATAGATTTGGAAACATATTCAAATGAGCTGTAGAGGTTCCTCCTCCAATCGGATGTTAAGAGGTTACGAGTGTGCAGAGCTCCACTGGCACAGGATGGCACAAACTGTAAGCTGTCAAGCTCATTCTCAGTGGCCTTAGTCGGTTTTCATTGAAGAATAATGATAGTGTTCATGGCCTTTAAATACAGGTTAACAATGCACTAAACCATAGCTTGTTCGTTATACCTCTTGGTCCAGCAATGTCCTTTATCTAGAGAGTCAATGTGACCTGGCAGTACTAATGAGAACCTTACTTCCTACTCCCTTCAACCAATGGTCTAGACCTTTCTTGGTCTGTACCTAGCAGGAATGGATGCTAGCTAGATGTATCTCAAGGTTTTGGTAAGCAAAAGGCATACTTAATTACCATACAGTGTTCTTAGGTCTGGGAACACAAATGTCTTCTAGACTAGACACCCTGAAGGAGAATGTGTTTTGTTTCTCCTTTTAAACAGAATGAAAACATACTGTTTTAGGTATCTGGTGGTAGACCTCTACCTCCAGCCAGGAACAACTGTCTCGGTATCTGTCTGTTTCCCTCTCTCAGGTTGGTGACTGGTAGACATGTGATGACAGGTGGACAGGTGTGAGGGCCCCCCCCCCCTCTTCTCTTGTCATTCCTTCTTCAGCGCCTCCTTGTCAAACGGTCACACATGAACACTTCCGTTCGGTGGCAGTGTGCGTTCACTGACGTTCGACCCCCATTGTGCACGTACCAAGTCTGCTAGAAAAATGAGTCTCAAAATATTTGTACAGTTTAACTATTCATCCAATTTAGGAGCTATGTACCCAGCACTTTCTGTGAGAGACATTTTTACTTGCAACTTGCAAGAGACCTCAGTTACAATCTCCTTACATTCCATCACAGGCATAGAGGAGAACAGAATGTTACTCTCCTCCCCAGAGAGTTAGTTAGCAGAGAGAGCTGTCTGATAATGTCAACTTGGAACAGGCAATGAGTCTGCCCCATTGGTGACTGTTGCTTAGATACCTTCAAACAGCCACCACAGTGAGAGACTCATTGTTGTTTGTTAGTAAAGAAGGATAGTCTACTAAAATGTTACATCATTTAATTTTAAATTTTCAAGTCAAAACATAGCCATAAACTTGAAGAAACAGGTGTTGCTAGAGGTCGTAAAACGTAATGTAACCCGGACTGTGTACATGAATCATGTTCTTGTGACAATGCTGTACATTTTGGATTGGTCCTCCAGTTGGCTCTACCTATTAAACTTTAACCTAACCGGCATAAAGCAAATTATTTTGAGGTAAACACTGTAATTCCTATCTTTGTCTGAGGAAAGAATTAGGACACACTCACTGAAGTTGGCCACCAGTATTCAACACAAAACTTACAAACCTGCTTTCAAAACTCAGTAAGTGACAAGCTTTTCACCCCATTTGTGTCCTGTCTATTTCTGCTACTTGGACGCATAATCTTGGCTAACGTCTGTGAAGTCTGTGGTATCAACAGCAATCAGGAAACAGAGACTAAATGTCATCCAGTTTAGCAAAGCTGAACATTTTTGTTGCAGCAAAACATTGATAATCATCTTGCCCATATTACTGCAATACTCGTTAGATTGGTCAGTGGTCAAGGTTATAAAGGATAACAACCTGATAATAGATTGTTTTGGTCCTTGGATATGTAGCCTAAATATTTAAAGCTTTTAGTTTGTTAGGTTGACTGATCACTATTAATTTACATTTAACAAAAACAAACAGCATGAATGAATAACTTGTGCTTTCAGTGAAGATGTCTTACCAATTAGATATAGCACATGTTGTTGCAAGTCTCACCTTAACCCATGAGGAGGACTCATGTGATTCTGAATGTTTACATTACATTTATAAGTTGCTTATCAGGATACACGATACTGCCCTTTCTCTGTGTGCCAGTTTCACAACCAAGGAAACGTGCTGCTAAACGTAAATAAATGTAAATGTAAATGTAAACAGCATCAGACAATAGTGTTTGCTTCCTCCTTTAAAAAAAACCTAACTGTGTCCTGTATGTTTGCTGTTTGGCAGTGCTGACGTCGTTTGACCATCCGACCTCCAGTTCACCCTGCCTTCCATGCTAAGAGCTTAGTCATATCTGTGGAGCATATAAGTGTGTGCAATTACATGCAGGGGCGGGTTTCTAAGTAGCCATTTACCCATGTGAGGAGGGATAATGGAGCTGACAGCGCCTGGCAGGATGTGTCATGGAAGATGGAGGACAGTGTTTAGCCAGCAGAAAGAAGACCGGGGGTACGGCCCCCTCTGTGGCCGACCCCGTGCTGTCTTTTTGGAGTGTGTGCCCGCGCGCCAGTGTGTGTGTGTGTGTCTTGCCACTGTCCTCGACCGTGTCTCTCTTGCCAAGCCCGATGGGGCCCGTTGTGAGACCAGCTGTTGTATTAAGAGGGGCAGTGGAGTCCAGCGGACCGGAGCTGCAGATATCCATCAGCTGAATAATACCTCCTCTGTCTGTGGACTCAGCAGGATGGGCTGGAGGAAACGGGCTCGTCTTATTGCACTTGTTTGCCTTCCCCTCGACCCCTCTTCGTCCTCTGTATATCTCGTTCTCTCTTTCTGTGTTTCTTTTTCTCGCTCGCTCTCTTTCTCGAGCATTCTTAAAGGAGCGGAATATGGGAAATTGAAGTGTTCGTGCAGTGTCATGTGTACGGAATGCATTGTGTTGAACGGGTCGTGTGTGCGTCCACAGCTTTTAGGCCGGCGATTAGCACAGCAATGACGCGGTCCGGACACCCACATATTGGGAGGTATTTAAGCAGTCAAAGTGAGACCAGAGGTGCAGAGCTTCTGGGGAAAGGTCAACTCCACCTGATTAGAGACAGATGTTTGACCCCTGACCTGGGTGTCCTGAGCACGGGGTTTTTCCGTGGAAGGAAAGAGTCACTCAGAGCCTGCACATTTCCTAAGTCTACAGTACGTCAAGGGCTTTTCAGCTTCCTCTTACTTCTCACGAGCCGTTTTCGTTTCAACCTTGAGAATATAAAATATAGAAACAATGGCTTTTCAAATGCGCTCGCATGCTTTTGAACGACTTGGAGCCCAACAGTCAAACAAAGCCTTGTCTCTCTCCCCAGATCTCTCTTTACCCAATGGAATTCCATTGTAACGTAGCTTCATTTCTCGTTCTCTCCCTCTTCCTTTCAGTGTCTCTGTCTCCCCTCTTCCTCCTTTGTGCCCCAAGGACAGTGTGCAGCGATTTCCTGGCAGATACAGATGATTATTTCTGTTTAACCTTCCGTGTCATTCACGCTGGCGCAAAGCACCGGCTCGCTAGAAGAGATGAAAGGTTCTTTGAAGCCGTGCTTTGTGTGGGGTAAAAGCCCTGAGAGAACCCTGGTGGGCTCCAGAGCAGAGCTGTGAGGGAGAAGGGCTCAGGTTCTCACTGCAGTGCATCTCAGGCCTGTTGTTCAACCTCATAATGACTTCCCCTAGGCAATAGACGAGCCAAAACGTAAGCCTCGGTCATTTTTGGATCCATGTGTCACTGCCCTTTCTCGATTCGGTTCTGTATCTCCTCTTGGTCCCATCCCTCTCCCCTGACTTGTTGGTATTCAAGTGAACGACCCGCCAACGACTTGCAAACAGTGGGCCTTTTTCTGCTACTTGGAGAAATGTCCGTAAAGTATGTAAAAGTTTGACATAAAGATGTATTGAGTTACATACATTGTAGATTGAACACAAAGACGCTGTATGGATCTGTTTGACTAGAGAATTCTCACCAACAATGGGAGCAGGCCACATTTCCAACTTCCTTCATTGGACTTCCCATGTCTCATGACCCAGACCAACCGACCTTATCAGACAACTCAATCAGCCACCAGACAAGATAAGCCATGCACGTGACTGTTGTGGAGGCCAGCAGCCCGGAGAGACAAGCAGGGATGAGAACATTGGCCCTCCAGGACTTGGTTCTGGACAGTGGAACTGAAAAAGGCTTTTGGCAAAGTCTTGTGTGTTCTGGAAGGTTCTATGGGAGTGACATGGCGAGTAAGCTCATTGTGCCTGCTACCATGTGGAGCTCCTGCTAGGCTAAAGCATGCAAGGACAAGGACGGTCATTAGAGGCGACAGTAAGAAGTGGATCCATAAACACCACTTCTGTTTGTTGGCTAATTTGTTGCCAATAAAGTTTAGTTCCAAATTATCAAAGGATTTGGCTAGGAACTGGAGGGATTAAGGGAAAGAATGTGTCTGCATGTCAGACCGCAGGTGCCTGAAGCACTCCACCCATCGGAGGAAAACAAAGGTTTCCCCTAGGATCTTTTCCAGGGGGAGGGTGGTCGACCAACATTTTTGCCTCCCATACATTTTCAATGGAAGTCACGTGACAGGCCCCGCAAAGCAGCGTGAGATACCTGGCAGCACACTCAAATTCTTGAGGCGACGAGCAGGAAGAAAATTGCCTGTGTGTGTGGAAACAGCCCCCCCCCCGTCTTATTCCTTCAGCGGGGCGGGGCAGGATATGTTTACCTCTTATGTTTTGTTACCATTTTGAAACAAAGCTGTATGTTCCAAATTGTAAACAACCTATTGCGGTGAATTCCTTTGCAAAGCAACGGAAGTACCTTTGTGTTTCGAATAAGTTTCATCAATGGCACACACTCTAAGAATTCAATTTCTTACAAGGATACAGCTCATATTCCTGCTCAGTAAGGCCTCAAATGCACTCCTCTCTGTGTATAACATACTTACAAGTATTGCAGAGGAAAATCATCTTGATCATCAATGGCATGAATATATTAGTCAACAAAGGACAGTTGCTGAAATACTCCAAGTAATGTACATCAGATGTTTGTTTGTACTAAGAATGTTCTCCCATTGTTTAATCATGGTGTTTGTTTCATGGTCTGCTAAATTGGAAACCACCAGCAAAATTCCCATACTGTCCAGTCATGCCTGAATGACTGGACAGTAGGGGAATGCCGTGTCTAGAAAATGTGAAAGACCAGAATAACAAAAGGCCACTGATGTCACAGAAGCCTCATGTTTAGCTTGTCAGTATTTAGAAGCATGAAAATAGGAAAGCCGCTCGGCTCTGGGAAAATATGTCCACCCGACAGTAACATATTCTTGTTTTGGTTGACCTTTCCCAGGCCTCACCCTGAGAGCTGCCAGACTGGCCCCCAGGGGGCGCTGACGATCAGCCAGCTGCAGCTTGAGCACCATGACCCCGACCATGAAGCAGTGGAGGCGGCTGGTCCTGCTGGGGATGTTGGTCTGGATCTTCTTCTTCCTGGCTCTCCTATCACACTTCCTGGACCTGCGGGTGCTGGCCCCCGGCTTTGCCTCCCCGTTGCTCATCCACCCCGAGACCCGACGCCTTGCCTCCATCCAGGGCAACCACCGAGGCATCATGGCCTCCCCCGTCCTGGAGGCCTCCAACTACCCAGCCACCCAGGAGCCCAACTGGGGGGAACAGCCGCCCCAGGGAGGAGCCCCTCCAATCAGCCAGGAGGGGTCCCAGGAAGCAGGTCCCCAGGGGGCCTCGCAGCCTCTGGGAGCCTGGTCAGTTTACCGGGAGGGGGAGATGGTCAGGGAGCAGAGCCAGAGCAGCAACCCTGTGATCCTGAGTGAGCCGAATGAGGAGGAGGACTGGGAGGAAAGGAGGAGGAGGAGAAAGAGGACGAGGGGGAGAGGATGGAACAGGGCCAGAGCGGAGAGGAGGAGCGCCGACGGCGACGAGGACTACATGTTCTCGAGGTCCAAGGTCGCGGTCCAGAGGCTGTGGAAGGGGAACGCCTCAGCGGGCATGCTCACTCCGCGGCTTCAGAAGGCCATGAAGGACTACCTGAGCGCCAACAAGCACCACGTGGTCTACAGGGGGCGCCGGCACGCCCGGCAGAGCGCGCACGAGGTGCTGTGCCAGCTGAAGAGAGAAGCTCCGGTGAGGGCGCTGGACGGCACCGAGGACCCCTTTGCCGTGCTGGGCTGGGCCAAGCTGGTGCCAGGTCACCCTCTGGAGAAGCTAGAGGGCTCAAACTTCCAGACATGTGCTGTGGTCACCTCCGCTGGAGCCATCCTCAACTCCTCCCTAGGGAAAGAGATTGGTGAGTACCATGTCTCTCTGTACCTCCTTGATGACTCCATGATGTGGAGGAGTGTCAGTGGCAGCTATATTGAGTGCCGTTTGAATCCGGCATCTGGACTCGGGGCCGGCACCGGGTTGCCAATGTACAGGGTCTGTGTAAGTGACACGAGAGGCCCATAATAGCCAGGTTTTAACAACCAGCCTTGCCTCAAAGCGGTCTGAATTGATCCGAAATGAAACTGTAAATATTTGAAAGGAAAGTTATTTACGTGTACAGCTTCACCCTGGTTCCACTTAACTTTTCCCATCACCTTTTGAGATTTTCCAATGAGGTGAGCACAATACATTTTCCATGGAGGTCAAGGAAAGTTGCACTGCTTTGGGAGCAAGTGCTGTGGACTGAGGTTTGTGAAGACGTGAAAAGCTTTTTAAAAAGGTTTTACTGCCCCCTTGTGGTTTAAAGTTGTGAATGCCATATCAAGGTCCAAGCTTTTTAGTCATGATTGTGAAGTGATTCAGACGTTGTAGAGTGCTCAGTGCTCAATAGAGGGCACTGTTTACCAACAGAAGCGTTTGCTATTTTTACAGTGGCGATTTGCATAAGTACCTGGTATTCACAAGATGTGAATCTGTAAGTCATTAATTTGGCTCGAGGGTAATGACATGTTTGACTGTATTCACTTTGTTTCTAAATCACATCCTTTTTTAAATCGAGACTTTTTAATTAAAGCACCCAGGCATTTTAACTGAACGCTGGAAGATAACTTTCAACGTGACGCGACATTGTGAGGCAGTAAGTCATGTCGTCACAGCACGACAAAGATCCTTTTGACTAGATGTTGTCTTCAGATTCCCATGATGCTGTTCTTCGGTTCAACGCCGCACCCACCGAGGGCTATGAGACTGACGTGGGCAACAAAACCACTCTCCGAATCATCAACTCCCAGGTGAGCTCCACACTAGAGGTCCATCATAGACTTCCTGTCCTCTTGGGAAGGATGATTGAAATAACAACAGCTCCAGCTGTTCCAATAATAACCCGTCAATGTTCATGTTATTTAAATATTTATCAATCTAAACGATTCATTCGTGTATGTGGCTAGCGCCCTTTGATGTGACATTATATTTTCATTTAACAAATATTTACCATGTCGGCGTTCTGGTTTACTGCACCATCAGTCAGGAACATTATTCTATACTTCATGTAACTGTAGTATTTTTTCAGATTCTATGCTGCTGTTTGTATTTTTGTTACTACGCACTACGCACACTGTTCTCTATTGATAGTACACGACCTCACTGCTGCATACTTTGATCAGATTTCGGAAAGATAACATCAAATAGCATCTGACACATACTTGGAACACGTACGTCCTGAGTTCAGAATGCAGAGCTACTGCTTGATCTCTCGCCTCAGTCCTTCTTTAGCTGGCCATGTGCAACAGGCCACCTGGAATTGAACAGTTGACCTTTTCTTTTGCTCCACCGCTGTTGCATCTGAACAGCAGCATGGCTGACTGCCGTTAGGCGGTTCCCTGCCTCAGAATGGACACTTGCTGCTAAGTGGTCCCACCACAGATGATCACCGAGGCTAACGTCTGGTCAGATCTAAACACTCAGATCATTCCTATGAACCCCTTGGGTCCTGGGACTATCACTACTCGTATGCAGGGAACATGCTGTACTGTGCATGAGGCAGTGTCGGTCTGGTTCTCTTCGTGTCCGTTTGGACATCTCTGGATGCAGCTCTGACCGTTCAGGTTCCAGTTCAGGTTAGCGTCAGGCCTCGAGGAGCCAGAGCGCTGCCCTTACCTTCTCGTCCTTCCCATCCTAGATCCTGGCACGACCCAAGCACCACTTCAACACCAGCTCCCTGTACAAGGATGGGGCTCTGGTGGCCTGGGACCCTGCGCCATATTCTGCTGACCTGTCCAGGGTAGGTCTTCACCGCCCTTGGGGAGGCTTTTCCTTTCAAACCAGGGTGGCCCAGAAAGCACGGGTCTACCTTTTAAAAGATGTCTATTTTGAATGGATTTCTCAATGAGACCGAGACAGGATGTGACAAACACAATACGAGTAGGTGGGAGCAGTGCACATCTTTCCTTTTTGTAGCAGGAAAAAAGCAAAGGTACAGGGAAGGACTCGGTCAAAGATATTCGGTAGGTCAAAAACAGGCTACAAGGTGGAATCACAGAAGGAACAGAAGGCTTAGTACATTGTGAAAACACAAAACAATACCTCACAAAGAACATGAGAAACGGAACAGAATAAATAGGGTGCTCTAACAAGTGTCAGGTGACAATCATCGAGCATAATGAACAACCAAACTGAACATAGAAAATGGAGAACCTAGAACGTAAACATAGAAAAACATTAGACGACATCAGTAAAACGTTTCCAGTAAGGGGAAATTCCCAAAACAAACAAGAAAACAAAGCAGGGAAAATGTGTGTGTGTGTGTGTGTGTGGGGGGGCAGCTATTTAGGCCTTCTGGAGCTTTCCTTCCCCACGCAGCACCCAGGCACACTCCTGATGTGGCTGGCGGCGGCATGGCTGTTGTTTACTCCCTGTGAGCTAGCTGGTGAAAGGGTTGTCTCAAGTCTTTGATTAATCTGGGTCACGCCATGGAGGGGTACTTAGCTTCCACGACTGCCCACTGGGTTCTAATGAGGAGGAGTTTAAAGATACTACCTGGATTGCAGCCCCTCTGGGGGAAGGAAACTGAAGAACAGAGAGAGCCACGGCAGGGGGGGAGTGAGTTTATATCTACTGGGGTGCGAGAGGTCTTTGTCTGGATGTGATTTGTACAAAATATCATTCAGAGGAAGTGTGTGTTGTGTCAGACACACAAAGACACACACATATTCAAGTCTAAACCAAAGAACACAGCCATAGAGACCCATACAATTCATGTCTATTGCACTACCACACACTGAGACACACCCGACAAGGACAAACCACTTATCCTTAGCGTTTCGATAATAACAACGTTTATAACTCTGCATAGATGGTTGGAGAATGATGCATTGGAACCGGAATTCTTGTCGAAAACCTGCAGGATTCTTTAAAAGCCACATTGACAGAGGTACATCGGGTAAAGCATGACCTTCGCCATCCACCGTCAATGCAATCAACCATCCAACAGGTCCATTGGCTTCATATAATGACACAACATTTGTTAACACGAAATTGGAAGCGAAAGTAATTGTATGGCCAGTCAAGAATAATAGGTTAATTAGTTTTGCACCCCACACAATGTGTGTGTGTGCTGGTGCGATTGAGTGAGTGTGTATGTATGGGGTTGATGTGTCTGTGTTCGTTGTATGTCTGTATTGCTGTGCGACGTGTTTACAAGGCTTTCTAAATCATTTATCGTTAGCTCAAAAACAGCAAAGCTCTCTTTGGTGGAAAGATAAACACTGGAAATATGACCTCATGACAGTCCAATAAGCAGCTTTCTCTGTCTCAGAAGAGGGTAGGACCCTGATGTCCTCTCTGTGTGCCTTCCTGTCATCCCCACAGTGGTTCCAGAGCCCGGACTATGACCTCTTCACCCCCTACGTTCAGCACCGACTCCTCCAGCCGGCTCAACCCTTCTACATCCTCCACCCCAGGTTCATCTGGCAACTATGGGACGTGATCCAGAGCAACACCCAGGAGAGCATCCAGCCTAACCCCCCCTCCAGCGGCTTCATAGGTGGGCAGCGACTCATCGTCTCTGGGCCTTACGGAGGCTTTTAAAGGCAGTATAAACCCTTGAACCCTTCCCACACGCTGTACAGTCAAACAGTTTATTTGCAAGTGTTTTGTTTGGGCTCCAGGAAGGACATGTAGTATTACAAAAGCCAAATGATGTTGTAGTGTCACCATTCCTTATTGGCTAGTATTTTTACCAAGATTCTAAATGGAAGTCACGTTTCACTGGCCAGGCATAAATTCTACGATCAATTACGATGAGGTTGATGCCACAAATATAACATTCAAGGGCTTCAATGTTGTTGCCATTGCATCCTTCCCAACTGGATTTCTGAAAGGTTGCATGGTCAAGTTAATTAATCATGAATTAATTCACTAATTCCTCTCTCCTCATTTAAACAGCTTCTCGGTTGTTCGGAGCCTGACCCTTAATTATTTTTTATAACAATAGGAAGAGCAGAGCATGAAATATTGACCGTCTCATCAGGAAGTAAATAAATGCACAATGAACAATGGGTAAATTGCTCAGAGAAACACACCCACAAGCATTCCATTACGCACAGTTGGACTTTTATTGAGGTGCAGTTGAATTATTTATTTTAGTTGTTTGCTGTGCTGTGAAGTCACTGTACGCCTGGCTCATCAGAATGTTGAGTCAGACCCCGTTAAACCGAGGGAAGAGATTCAGGGACATTTTTATTCTCACCATTTTACTAACCAATGACCTCAGCTGATTAGATGAAACCTGTGTGTGAGGACTGAATAGGAAGGACTGTGAATCTGCCCGAGTGGGTCTGTGAAAACAGCCGGAGTACCTTGAACAGAGGAACTTGAAAAACTTGTTATGTACAGTCCTTCTGGCTTCACATGAATACTTAATATCTGTGCTTCTGAATCTTAATTAGTTTGACTTTACTGTAATACGGGTTAGATTATTGCGCTCCCTCCCACAGGTTTGATCGATTGATGTTGATTGACCATCTTGATTACTTATCTTGCCCACACTTAAGATCCAGGTGCTTGTCATAAGTATTAGTTATTAAGCAATGAGGCCTTGGTAAGTTAGTAAGTCTTATTAACATATTAGGAGTACAACGGCACTTAGGAATGCTTGACTGGACCTGATGTTAGTTTCCTCCAGGATCACAATGACTCTTATTGAGAGACTTGTTGCTCTTGTTGGTTAGTTGTAACGGTTTTAAATTCTTGTACTCGCTGTGAACTATTTTACTGTTGATTGTTTTTCTACAGGTACACTCTTGCACTTTTTGAGTTTCATGTTGTTCAATTGTAACTTGTTTAACTGCATGCTCTTATGGTTCTTCCCTTTGGCACTTATTTGTTTTTTCACAATGTATGCTTCATGTTTTGGCTGCTCGCAATGTTTGGGGCGATCTCGTTGTTATGATCAGTGACCTATGCTCTTTTGTAAAGCTCTCTCTTGGAAGTCGCTTTGGATAAAAGCGTCTGCTAAATGCATAAATGTAAATTAAAATATTAATGTTAAGAAGCATCTTATAAGAACATTATTATCTATTAACTAAACCTTATCTCATCTTACAATTAACACTGGCCCTAACCTTTAGTTCTAACCTTTACTAATATTATTAACACTTCTATAGTCTTATAAGGATCTTATTAAGACCTTATTTCCCATTAATGAACACTTTTTACAAGCACCTGGATCTAAAATGTTACCTTCGTCTTTTGGATCATAAATATCTCATATTCTGAGTGTACAACCTTTCACAACCCTGTATCTCACCATTAGTTTGGTTCTAGCTCTGTCCTGACTCACTCAGGTCGATTCCTCTTCTTGCATTATTTACGAGTGCTCTTGTGCCCTCATCCACACGGATGAGGGAAGCGTGCTCTTGTGCCCTCATCCACACGGATGAGGGAAGCCTTGGCCTGGTGTCAGAGACCAAGCTCACACCTATCTCACAAACACCAATCATCAACTATCATCAACATCCTTAAGTACATAGAGGACATCGAGTACAAAAAAAGAATTATATTCTGACACTCATTTCACTTTATTAGGAGAATTCACTCTGTATGTTTTATTTTTTTATGATGACAACAATGTTAAGACTCTGAACTCTACTGTGGCCCTGAAGTGCAAATCACACCCACTAACATGAGTGCATCCCCCAAATGAAAACACTCCCCCCAAATACGAGTCAACTCCCCCCAAATAGGATGACTTTCTCACCTCCCCCCAATACAAGAACACGCTCCCCCAAATGGGAAACAACATTACATTAACTCAAAAACACATTACAATAACTCAAAACGGAAAGGGTAGGTACAACACTTTGTTGCTGAATGGTAACTAACAAGAAATTGATCGACAGAAGTACAAAATGCAATAGCCTGACAGAGTTACGTGCACCAGGACATTGGTTTGTCTATCGAAGCATGTAGCAAGTAGTAGGCTACTTATGCAAAAGTATATATTGCGTGTTAAACGTAAAAATCGATAGCCAAACAATTGTCCTGGTCCACGTAACTCTGTCATTGTGGCATTTCGTTCTTCTGTTGTGGACTATTAGTTTTTTCTTCTGAAAAGTCCTGCTTCCTTCAACTGTGTTTTTAGCGTGCGCATAGGCTACTTATTTTAATGTTGTGAAACGTTAACAGCATATCTAAGATTATTTCATAGGAATGTCCCTGATTAAAATAAAGAGTAGTGCAAGTCATGACTCTGAATTGTTAACACAAATTTTTCTTCTTTTCTTCCAACCAAAACGATCAACTTCATGGTAATGACAGAGTTACGTGGACCAGGATGGTTGTTTCGCTATCGATTTTGACGTTTAACATGCAATTTATACTTTTGCATAAGTAGCCTACTACTTGCTACATGCTTCGATAGCCAAACAAATGTCCTGGTGCACGTAACTCTGTCAGGCTATTGCATTTTGTACTTCTGTCGATCAATTTCTTGTTAGTTACTGCATCCATTCAGCAACGAAGTGTTGTACCTACCCTTTCCGTTTTGAGTTATTGTAATGTGTTTTTGAGTTAATGTAATGTCGTTTCCCATTTGGGGGAGCGTGTTCTTGTATTGGGGGGAGGTGAGAAAGTCATCCTATTTGGGGGGAGTTGACTCGTATTTGGGGGGAGTGTTTTCATTTGGGGGATGCACTCATGTTAGTGGGTGTGATTTGCACTTCTGGGCCACCGTACTGAACAGAATACCATTTGACTTGACGCAAATAAGACAGCTGTCTGTGCAATTTTGGCAATGATGAGAACTCAAGAAATGTGAAAAGCAAAAAGCACATTTTGTTCAGGGACCATCTCACTGCATTGTATCACTGCAAGATTAAACACAGAGACTATATTTACCCTTCTACTCAATGATCAAACTATTGACAAAAACTGGGAAGGGATTGCGTGTTAACAGTTCTTGGTTGACTTCTTAAAACGTTTTGTTGGCGACACTTGGCAACACACAGGAGAGGAGACACCACCACATGGCTGACCATTATGAAAAGTTCTTGGGTGACAGACACCGTGCTGTAGACTTCTTGGGAACACTGTCCATTACGTACATAACACAAGTCCCTGGGTGAAGATGACACTTTAAGGCAGATCCCTACATGAAAAATACTTCTACTAGATGAGTCGGTTGACACTTTGACACGTTGTTTTGAGGTTTTTCAATTACACTGTCTGACAGCTCGTGGCCATCTTGGAAACAAAGGGACGACAGGATGACTGCGCTGGTGTTGTCGTTGCTTTCTTTTACGAGCTCGCTTCTCCCGGGTCATTCCTTCCTGAGGCGATGGGACTGGTGCATTCGAGGACGTTGGTGCTCAGCTCGTTGTGGTTGGCGCAGGGGGAGATCGGCACGGCCGCTGCCACCGTGTTGCTGTGCGCACGGCGGTTCAGCTGGATGACTGTGGTCTTGGAGGGCATGGATGATTGGCCATTCTCTGTAGCCTGGGCCTTGCAGTGGAACAAGATCAAAAAGCACCTGTAAAACTGGGCAGAGAAACAGAGAGAGGGAGGGGAGGGGGGAGGGGGGAGAACCAATGTTTGTTAGCAATTGTGTGTGTGTGGACACAATTTTCCACCCAATGTGGGTCCAGCGAGATAGAAAATGTAGACGGTGTGTGCGTGTGGCTAATATTGATTGACCGATTCATTAATTTGTTCCTTGATGTGACTTTGAGATCCATCGCACTCATTCACAGATGACTGCACGTTCAAGCAATGAAAAACACCAGTTCCACTGGAACAACAAAAGAGACCTTTTTCAAATCGACCCCCTTCATTTGACAGCGACATTTCATCCGAAAACTTCACCCATGCCTGGGAGCTGGGTTTAAGAGGGACGAGAGCCAGTGAATGGTGATGGTGTTCCACTCGATGGTTAACAATGACATGGTGTTGTGCTGTTCCTGAGCGTGATGTTTCACTGACTGGTTTCAGTAGAAGCCACGGGGCATGCTGATAAATAATTTTCATAGAGGCACCAATGTACACACTAGAGGCAGAATCTCCAGAGCAGGAAATGAACACATAAATAAACATGACATAAAGGTTAAGGTAAACCAGAGTTATGACACCGTATTCCGGTTAATGCCTGTCTCTGTATGTCTGTGTATCTGTAGCTGACTGGCTGATTGACTGACCGACTGACCTGGTATTGTTGGAGAGCTTAATGTGTATTAGGAGGTGCCAGTTTCTTGATAATAAATTGGAGGCTTCTGTTGCTAGACAGGTCGGTGAGAGGGCCCTCATCTGTGTAAGGGCAACACTTGCCGTATGACCATGCAGTTCGTACTGAAAGGAATGATTAGTGAAGCCGTGTTTTAGCCCTTCAGATGAGGATTATCCTACAGGTACGGCAAAGAGAGAGGTTATGTTTCCGCAAGATCAGCCTCCCCAATTCGAGATGGCAGATGGTGTGCAATGAGATAAGGCAACATAGCGGTGGATCTGCTGTGTGTGAGAAGTCTCTTTATCTCCACGATCAGCCTCTCGCACGAAGCCTGGTTCTGTCACGCAAACAGCGAGAGTTGCTCTCGTCGACATTGTGTTGATTGGGAGGTCATGGGACACGACGGCGGGAAGAGAACTTATTTCGAAACGGGGGTTCGTGTCTGGTGATTTTGTGTGCGCTGTTGAACAGTGCATGTTCACATGAATGGGCTGTAGTCAGCATTGAACATGCCAGAGGTGACAACTGGTTAGGAACCTGATCGCGTATATTATGCATCTAAAGTCAATATAATCTCCTGAAAATCATCTCCTGAAAATCAGTTCAAGTCTAGGGTAGGGTACATAAATAAGGGTAACCTCCCCAGCCAGCTGTTAAGAGAACATCTCATGAACTCGACATCTGTCATTGCTTTTCATATGGCGTATGAAAACCTTTCGGTTTGCCGTTGCAGGTACAATCCTGATGATGGCGCTGTGTCAGGAGGTCCACGTGTATGAATACATCCCTTCGCTCCGGCAGACGGACCTGTGCCACTACTACGAGCGCTACTATGACGCCGCCTGCACTCTGGGGGCGTACCACCCCCTGCTCTACGAGAAGGCGCTGGTCCACAAGATGAACGTGGCTCCTGAACAGGACCTGAAGAAGAAAGGCAGGGTCACTGTGCCTGGCTTCAATACCGTGGACTGTGGGCCGTGAACCCTTCCCTCGTTCTTTTGGAACGAGGGAACCCCCTGGGTTTCCGTGTAAATGAAGATGACAGTGCTCAAAGTATGAACCTGAGTTAACTGACGGGCAGACACGAGCGTGAGTTACAGCATCGCTCGCCCCAAGCCTGTCTTTGTCGGCAGCTGTGGCCGCAAGGGCGGGCAACTTCAGCAAGGGACTGTTAAAGGGATCAAAAGCTGTAGAGTTGACTTTCGAAGAGGTCGACAAGGAGAGAAAAGAGTTTCGAATTACTCAGCCCTGAAGTAATGCCTGGTTGCTGGCAGAAAATAGCAAAACGAAACCGTTAGGCTAGCTGTAGTAAACACTGTTAATGGAGGTGTGTTCAAGACATGAGGGTGTTGTGTTGCGGTGTGTGTTTGATTTATTCCCACAAGGGGTCTTCTCACGAACACGGAACTCTATAGCTGGTCTGCACTTTCCTTTTTGAATCATTTAGTTTTTTTCCATCAACCCCTTTGTTTTCCTAGCTACACTGTAGCTCATGAAATGCCAATAAAAGATCAAATAGATTTACAGGTAGCTGGGTAGCTAGCCAAGCATCTAGCAATGCTAGGTATCTGGCCTGTGTTGTTTTAGATCTGCTCGAAATAAATGTGTTATGACCTTTCTGTCGAAGGATAAAGAAAGACCTAACACGATTCGAGTCTGTCAACTGTGTGGGTGCGTTGCAATACAAATACTATGAAAGAGAAAAAAACGATTGTACATTTCTTGTAGACATTAATAGGAGAATAATCCGTCGGTGCAAAAACTCAGTAATCTGCAAATTGGCCCTGCTCTGAATTACTCAGTCGTTCCAACAATCACATTTATTTGGAGGACGTGTAATCGATGCATGTTTGTTTAAAGCTAAGATTGTAGGAAATCATTGTTGTGGAATAGGGTTAGAGTCAGAAAATAATTCAATGTTTTGTATGTATTTTCCTGAAATTGATGGTGATTGATGTGAATTCACTGTGTTTGAAAGATGCGTTCTAGAAACCTAAAGGAAAGGGGAATGTGAATGTATACCATCCATTGTCGATTCGTGTTTGACCTTACTTTGAACTTATGGTGCCAAATCAAGAAATTACAAATAGGCCACATGCATGCATGCCTCATAATTTCAACACATTTTTACACACTGAGTTAAGTATTATTAAGTATAATCAAATCAAGTAGAATGAAAAATAGTCAAAAACATTTAAAAAACAAAGTACCTTTTTGAACTTTGATTATGGAACTAAGCAAGAGCAATATTGTAACTTTGTCTGTAACTGTGATAGTCTTGTCGTGGTCTGAGGGAAAACATTTGTGTGGACATATGAGGGAGAACTCTTTGGTGTAGAAGTTTGTGTACTTAGTGTACAAAGACCTAACACATTTTTAGGAAATCCTTACTGTGGGTATGCGTATAGTAATTGTATTAACTTGATTTTTAATGACGCAAGAATGTGTATTATCCGGATGTTTTTTTAAAAGCTCAGAAGCAGGAAACTCGGAGAGCACAGATGAAAGCTGAAAATCTGGGTCATTAGAACATTATTCAGGAAAGACAGAAAGGTATTGGACAGTAAGAGCAGTTTCTCACTGCCATAGTGCGGTCTGTAAGATGGTGAAGGGGATTTACCATGTTGTTTACAGCTATACTACAGAACACACAGCCATGGTCTTTAGCAATCGACAGATCCATTTGACTGCTGTTTGTTTTCCTGGCCTTGACACAATTGTACAGATACACTGTGTAAATAGAATGTGCATTTGGTTGGTTTTGGATTATGGGAATCTGGTAAAAATGTAATGCAATGCAGCTATTCATAGTTGCTTGGTACTCTAATGACATGTATCGCCTTTAGTAATTATAATAGACTTGAAATTGTGCCAAATACTTTCTTTGTGAGGTTACTGCTGTACTGCTGCTGCTAATGGTTTCTTGGGAACACATTACTAAACATCGTAAGGTGGGAAAAGCAGATGTTTTGAAATCTTTGAGCACAGTGACAGGGCCACGTCATTAGGAGTCATTTGGTTGTGATATTATAAAAAGGAAAGCAGAAAGCGACTGAAATGTCATTTTGATCTGGTGGTTCTATGATCGAAAATGTACAGCATAAGGCCTTAAATATTATTGGCTGGTCTTGACAAAAACCGTACAGTATATATCATTTGTACAGTGTTTTTCTGTTTTTACTGCTCATTTTGTATAGATCAGTTTGCACTGAACATGATTTGATAGTAAGATTTGTACTTTTCCCATCCTTTTCTACTAACACTTACGAATAAAGATGTTATACAGCAGTGTTCTTTGTCTCTCGCCTACAATCTTCCATCATCACATGTCAACACTACACTACATATCCCAGAATTGCGGAGGTGGGTCAGATATCCACGTACCTGTTTGTTCATGAGGATGTAGATGAGGGGGTTGATGACGGTACTGCTCTTGGCTAGGATAGATGGTACCACACTGGCGACGGGGGTGATAATGCCTGGATGGCCAAACGTGGCCATCATGGCCACCACGCCATAAGGCATCCAGCAGAGAAGGTAGAACACCACGGTGGTGATCACCATGACGAGGATGTGGTACTCTCTGCGCCGGGCCGCCGACTTCCGGAACCTTCCGACCTTAAGCAGGAGACAAGTGTTAACTTCTGTCAGAGTCCTTGACTTTATCCTGACCCAGTCACTAAAGGGATCTATTCACAGACCATACAATGGATTAATTGCCATTAACGTGTTCCATTCTTTGAAAAAGGAATGAGGGTTTAAAGGTTCCATTTCCTCTCTCTCTCTCCACCGTCACTGTAAAAAATCATTAAGGCGAAAATGCCCCCAAGATCTTAAAAGAAAATTGCCTGCGGGTTGCTATAGGTTCTGGAAAAGCTTCTCAACATGACCATCCTCTTCCGCCCCCTCCTTCCTGGGGGTAGTTACTCGTGACTGAAGGGATGAAACTATGGATTCCAGTACACTGCGTCCACCTGTCCTGTCTTGTTAGATTAGTGGTTCCCGCCACAGTAGAGACGGGGAGGAAGTATTCAAAGACGGCCCAACTGAAGTCATGCAATACATGCAAGACCTGACACCTAGGTTGAGTGCTACACATCTAGGCCTTATACAGGAAGGGTTTCGGAACAGCCATCTCATTAGGAGCTTCACAGAACCCCGAGAACCTTCCTGGCAGCAGGTTATTACTCAGTGAGGAATTTAGAAATGAAGTAATGGGATAAGGCCAATTTTTCCTCGTTGCAAATTAGAAAGGGGAGCAAAGTGTCAAGTCAGTAGTGTTATGTTTTTTGGGGAAGAGTACAAGGAACAGTACTCTCTCTCTGTCTCTCTCTCTCTGATCTAACATCTCTAATGTTGGGCTGCTTGGACAGAAAAAGGTAGGTTTACAGCCTAAACAACGACTCCCCCTAACTGCCTTCGCACACGTACACACAGTGTGTTTGTGCCGCTTATCAGTCCATTCAAAGGAGGCGCAAAACTCTGACCCACTTCTTCTAATCTGGGCAACCGACCAAGTTAAGTAACCTCTTTATCTTTCTGACACGTCTGTTTTCCATCTACTGCACTCAAAACATTGCATTTTTCCATTCATTTTTCAGCAGTGACCCTGAATCTCTTCAGTCCACCACGATTGGCTCGTTCTAAATGCCTCATGTTATCCTTCCGTCCTAAATAGTCAACTAAAAGCACACTGTCAGCAATAATCTGCCCTGCCGACTACTGGGCCCTCTGGAGATACAGTGTATATTGTGTTGGTACAGATGATGTGTTTCTGTACCATAAAAGGCTGCCTGACCTGCTTGACGGCGTAGAGTAGCCTCCCATAGCAGTACACCATGACCAGGACAGGCAGGCCCAGGCAGAAGATGAACAGACAGATGATGTAGGAGTGGGACTGGGGAGTCCGCGCTGTCCACGAGACCGAGCAGCTAGTCCCCGCTCCCTCCAGGCCATAACTACTCCAGCCCAGCAGGGGGGGCACTGTCCAGAAGAGGGAGTAGAGCCAGGCTCCGGCTACGGCCAGCAGGGGCTTCCGGTAGTCCGGCGCCCGCTTGTTGTACACGGTCAGTGTGCTGTAGCGGTCGTAGGAAAGCACGGCTAAGGAGACGAGCGACACGATGCCTGGCACACAGGAGGAAGAGGAGAGAAGGAGAGAGAGGGAGGGACATGTGATCATGCATTTAGAGTCACCAAACTGGATGGTTTTAGCAAGCGACATAGTGACACCTGTTGCATTCATACTATTAATAGTATGTACTGTTCAAGGTAACAGGGTGTTCGCAGTCACGGTAATAGGTAGTCCAGGGTGTCACAGTAACAGGTAGTTGTGTTTTGAATTTGTAATTTTTTTTCAGTACTCTAGTCTAAACCGAAGAGGCATCTATACTATAAACTATCACTAATAATCACTGACAACAATCCTTGACAACAGGATTTATTTATCCAACAAAAAAAGTGCATATACAGTAATAGTCATTAATCTCTTAACGTTCTTCAGAGCAACAGCAACAAACAACAGGTGTGGAAGTATATATGAATATCACAGAGAGGGGTGACTCACACACAAAACACCAGATAATCAAAGCTTTAAGCCTTGAGAGAGAAACCTAACACCCAATAAATAGCATCAATTTAGCCAACAAATGATTTCCGCCATTGACTCAGAAGTATAAAACCCAGTCCTCTGGATGCATAAAAGGGTTAGGTTTCAGATCGGATACAAACTCCCTGAGGCAGTCTTCACTCCTCGGTGGTCCGTGGGAACAGACCGATGTAAGCAATCTTGGCAGATTCGTTCTGGGAATTGTAATAATCTAAAACGTATGGTCTTGATATGGCCATATCAAGACCATACGTTTTAGATACTCTACATACGTCTCTGACGCAAAATCTAATAAGTAATTTATTAGTTATTATTTATTATTTATTCGATTATTATTAGATTCATTAGAAAACTTACACCACTTATTTAAGATTTACTCCTATATGTTGAATGTATGCACCTTCCTGCCAAAGTAAATTCCTTGTCTGTGCGAACTTTCATGGCGATTAAAACCCTTTCTGATTCTGATTCTGATTTGGGGAAATTCTCTTACAAGCGTACGTCTTCTAAAATTGGCTTTAAACGTCTCTGAATGAAATCATGACTGCCTTGGAGACTTCAAATCTGACACGATTGCCCAAACAACCTGGCTGAAAAATATGAGCTTCATCCACTAACCCAACACAGGCCGATAACTTGGAATGTTCCTGTTGTTATTGAAAACGGAATTTCATCTGAAGCCTAACAGTGCGTTCACACTGCAGCGGAGCGGGCGGCGCGTGGCGTCGGCTTCCAATTCATTTTCAATGAAACCAGGCGTTGACGCTCGCGTAGGGCATTGTGGGAAGGCGAGCGGAGCGGAGCGGAGCGTTGCAAGTTGGATTTTCTCAACTTTATGTAAATGAGGAGCGTGAAAACGCTAGCGTTGGCCAATCGGATTGTTTTCTTGTTTCTTGTAACGTAGCAACCTTTGGTCATGATAAACATTTCTAGGTTTCACAATTTCAAGATGGAGGAGAAACTTTTCGTATGTGTCTGCACACCCAGTTCTGTTCAGAACAAAGTTACTAATGTGACGAGCCTGAATTTAAAGATTACATTAAACTAATAATGCATGGTGCATGGTTGCCGATGTCGTCATTGTTCCTAGTGTGTTTTTATAGCCTACTTTTAAATTCAGTCTCGTCACATTACGTGACTGTTCTGTGCCACTGCTAGCCCAGCCTACAAACGACTGGTTGAGTGACCGGTGGCGTAACATGTATTCTACTGTAATCTTGCACTAGTAAAATCTTGCACTTACATAAATGTTGTGTAAAAGTGGTATTTTGATCGATATTGTGAGTACATTAACCCAAATCTGCACGCTTGGCCATGACTACAACAGTGACCTTAGAGAACTACAACTCTGTATTAACTTGTCTAACACGCCCCCGAGCGTTAAAAAACGCTGCAGTGTGAACGCACTGTTACAGTGCGTTCACACTGCAGCGTTTTTTAAAGCTCAGCACCGCTTGCCTTCCCACAGTACACCACGCTCGGGGGCGTGTTAGACAAGTTAATACAGAGTTGTAGTTCTCTAAGGTCACTGTTGTAGTCATGGCCAAGCGTGCAGATTTGGGTTAATGTACTCACAATATCGATCAAAATACCACTTTTACACAACATTTATGTAAGTGCAAGATTTTACTAGTGCAAGATTACAGTAGAATACATGTTACGCCACCGGTCACTCAACCAGTCGTTTGTAGGCTGGGCTAGCGAGCTAGCAGTGGCACAGAACAGTCACGTAATGTGACAACTACATTTAAAAGTAGGCTATAAAAACACACTAGGAACAATGACGACATCGGCAACCATGCACCATGCATTATTAGTTTAATGTAATCTTTAAATTCAGGCTCGTCACATTAGTAACTTTGTTCTGAACAGAACTGGGTGTGCAGACACATACGAAAAGTTTCTCCTCCATCTTGAAATTGTCAAACCTAGAAATGTTTACCATGACGAACAGTTGCTACGTTACAAGAAACAAGAAACCAATCCGATTGGCCAACGCTAGCGTTTTCACGCTCCTCATTTACATAAAGTTGAGAAAATCCAACTTGCAACGCTCCGCTCCGCTCCGCTCGCCTTCCCACAATGCCCTACGCGAGCGTCAACGCCTGGTTTCATTGAAAATGAATTGGAAGCCGACGCCGCGCGCCGCCCGCTCCGCTGCAGTGTGAACGCACTGTTACAGTGCGTTCACACTGCAGCGTTTTTTAAAGCTCAGCACCGCTTGCCTTCCCACAGTACACCACGCTCGGGGGCGTGTTAGACAAGTTAATACAGAGTTGTAGTTCTCTAAGGTCACTGTTGTAGTCATGGCCAAGCGTGCAGATTTGGGTTAATGTACTCACAATATCGATCAAAATACCACTTTTACACAACATTTATGTAAGTGCAAGATTTTACTAGTGCAAGATTACAGTAGAATACATGTTACGCCACCGGTCACTCAACCAGTCGTTTGTAGGCTGGGCTAGCGAGCTAGCAGTGGCACAGAACAGTCACGTAATGTGACGACTACATTTAAAAGTAGGCTATAAAAACACACTAGGAACAATGACGACATCGGCAACCATGCACCATGCATTATTAGTTTAATGTAATCTTTAAATTCAGGCTCGTCACATTAGTAACTTTGTTCTGAACAGAACTGGGTGTGCAGACACATACGAAAAGTTTCTCCTCCATCTTGAAATTGTCAAACCTAGAAATGTTTACCATGACGAACAGTTGCTACGTTACAAGAAACAAGAAACCAATCCGATTGGCCAACGCTAGCGTTTTCACGCTCCTCATTTACATAAAGTTGAGAAAATCCAACTTGCAACGCTCCGCTCCGCTCCGCTCGCCTTCCCACAATGCCCTACGCGAGCGTCAACGCCTGGTTTCATTGAAAATGAATTGGAAGCCGACGCCGCGCGCCGCCCGCTCCGCTGCAGTGTGAACGCACTGTTAGGGATGCAGTTATTTACATGACTTTCACTGCCACATCGTTTGTAAAGAGCGATAGTGTCAACAGATCTGAGCCATGCTTAAGTTACTGCTCTACCACAATGGAGTTTATGGTACATTAGCCAAAAGATTTGGGGAGCTAAATCTGTTTACTTAGTTAAGACACATACTGTACATGTTTTTATTGTACTCAATCACTGAAAATGAAACAGGAAATGCTTGGGGCAGCATATTGCACACACAAAAGGAATGCACACTAGCTGAATTGACTTTTATGTACCAAGTACTTCCTTCTCAACATCCCAACATTTTTATTTTCAAAATTAATTAGCCCATAACATTACCTTAATACTATAGTTTCAATAGGCTTGTGCTTAGGAGCATAACTGTAAGACTAAGCCTTGGGCTGTGTTTCTTCAATTGGAAGGCTTTGATTCAATCCAACAGTCTTGTCTCCCTTTTCCTTCAGACACAAAACATGTTTCTGGGAGACGCTTCAAATCAGCCGAAAAAAATAATTCGGTTTTACGGTACAGTATCACTGCAGGCACACATCACAGTGGATTAGTGCATGATGGGTGATTTTACTTTGAAGTTGATGTCTAATCACCCATCACACCTCTACATCTAATTCATATTTGCTGTATGTAGGAGTGAGCTTCAAAGTACAGTTAAATAAGTAATGATGTTACAGTAAGTATTACTGGGGGGTTGCAATTAGATTTTTTCATTGAAACTTTCTTTAATATAGGATGCTTTCACATGTACAGTGTAATAACAGAACAGCATTAGTCTTGTCTTGTTATTGTCACTTGCAAACCAGTAAAAAATGTACACATGGTGCACAAGACGCAAGAAAACCCAGTCCTGTATGATCTATTATATATCCAACTTAAAAACCTGTTTACGCTCCTGTTTCGCCCGCGTGACAAAAATGTTGCCTCCCCCTCCCTCAGTTACGACGCACTAAATTCTAACAAATATATTTTTTAGAGCTACACATGTTATACATCGTTGGAAAGCTACGATTCTTGTGCTTCCATTGAAATAAACCAATTCAAGATCAAGTCGCAATAGCAAGCAAAGTCAACGTCTTTTTCCGGTGAACATTCCTTCAACAATGCCAAAGAAAAAAGTTGTACTCACCCTAAGTGGTTCAAATAGGTCCAGGTGTGCAAATCATGCCATCAAAACTTGATCTGCGTAAGTCCCAAGGGTTCAAAGTATCTAACCATGTAAAGTAATTCGTCCAAATACAATGTTTTACGTTCATGAATAGCCATTATCCTTTGTTTCATTATGCAAGTTAGCCGACGGAAGAAACAACTTGTTCACATAAAAGTGTTCTTTTCTCCGGTTAGCAACGAGAGCTTCCATGCCCCGTTGACAGCCCTCTAAAGCCAATGCCAATGGGGCAGGACGCTTTTAGAAAATGCCTGGATGTACTCTTATAAAAACATGTGTCAAATATGAATATATTGTGGTATTATGTTTGACTTTTGATTTGAATTGGGTAAGGCTTCAACCTGTGGTCCAATTTAGTCTTCCAGCTAATACCTACCACCTCTAGGCCTCTTCAGGCCTCTGTTTTCAAAACAAAATCTAGGCGGAAATAGAAATGTTCACTTTCCTTGTGTTCAAGCTTCTATTACTCAACACTAGTAGGACTGACAGGGGTCCTGACAACAGGGGACATAACTTCAGAGTGTCAGCTTTCAAAAGAGACTCCAAATGGTTCAAGAACAGCTTCCAATTTACTTTGGGTATGCTGTTTAGGCGTTTTTAGGCACATTTAACAGGATGCTTAAGAGGTTTTAACCCTTGTGCTGCCTTCGGGTCACATGACCCAAAGGTTCATAACGAACCATTGTTGTGTTTACCCAATTTTACCCAATACAATAACAAATAAAAATAATTTTATTTTAACCTTTGCAATGTGGGGGGTCTGAGACAGCCCAACGGTTAAAAGAAAATGCTTCACTTTGTTTTTGTATGAGGTAAATTTGTCGCAATGCGACGGTGGGTCACAATGACTGATGGGTCAGAATGACCCGAAGATAACACAAGGGTTAAGGGCATGTAAACGGCCAAGTTCCAACACATTCCTCCTCCACTGTAGTCCATGACACAAAACACACACACACACACAAACGCACACAAGCTCACATTGAAGGCACTAATTTGGCTCATGCTACATGAATCTAATTGAAATGTGAACACACACAATCAAGACACAGACTGAGGAATAAAGAGAACTACGGGAAAAACTGTTTTTTCCGTTTTCCTTCCCCAGAGTGATGTTCACAGCCAAGTCTAACATCTGGCCATTCTCTTCTAGACGTGCTGAAAACAAATAAACAAGGCTGAAGTGCTGGCAGCTGTGTCCAAGATGTCGTTTAATTACGCTCAAGAGGCATGCAGCTTCGAAGCCTCTTCATTAAATCTGGACATGGCTGAGGCTGGAGGGGAGAATAGAGAGGCCACACCACACCCCCCACCACACCCCATCCTCCCTAACACCACCACACGCCATCCTCCCCACCACCACCACACCCCATCCTCCCCACCACCACCCCCACCACCACCACCCCCACCACCACCCCCACCACCACCACCACCACCACCACCACCACCACACCCCCCACCACCACCACACCCACCACCACCCCCACTACCACCACCACACCCAACACCACCACACACCCCCCACCATCACCACACCCAACCAACGCGGTTGGTTCAATCTCGGTGAGTTTGTAATGTCCCGCAAACGAAATGTTAAAGATAATCTCTGTAACATCTCGTACTGATGCATATGCATAAGCAAGCCCCAATCAAAATTGTGCGATAGTTCCAAGAATTACAGTGCTATTAAAGAATCCACCGTTTTCCTTAATGTCTCTATTTGCATGGTTGTGTGGGTGTGGGGGTGATGGGCATGGAGTGCTGACTGGATGATGCCTGCAATGAAATCAGGAATGCACATTGAGTCAACAAGGTACCGCACGCCATATGGCCCTCTGGATTAATTGACAGGCAATTCAAACGGGGTCAGATGGCTGAGCGGTTAGGGAGTCGGGCTATTAATCAGAAGGTTGTTGGTTTGATTCCCGGCCTTGCCAAATGACGTTGTGTCCTTGGGCAAGGCACTTCACCCTACTTGCCTCGGGGAGAATGTCCCTGCACTTACTGTAAGTCGCTCTGGATAAGAGCGTCTGCTAAATATGTAAATGTAATGTAATGTTTTCCTTCACTGACATTTCTCAAAGCACGGTTCATATCATAGTTGAGCAAATGAAGTGGCAAAAGTGTTAACATTAACCATAAATCATATCAACTGGGTCTGAAATGAAATTGCTTTCCTGACTCACTGGGTCATGCATGTTTCAGTGGGTATTTCTTTACTTTACCGTGCTCCTATACCAGCCTGGTTGACATGCTGACAATGTAATAAAGAGTGACTTCTGTGCCCCAAAAGGTCTTAACAACGATATGTTTCCTGAGAATGAGTACTTCACGTCACAACATCCGTTTCCTGTATGAATACCAATGCCAAGCTTCAGCGATCCCCTTTGTGGGTCAGCTAGAGTAAGGGGTTAGGGTTAGCATAACTGAGTTTGTGATCTCCTCATCAGTACCACGTCACGCCAGCGTTCCCGAGTGCAAAGGGTGATAGCCAGTATTTTGACTGGACCTGTTAATTGGCTCTCACTTAGCTGTGAATATATCAGGAGAAATACCTTTTTTGCATGTAACACCAGCCCCCAGAAACTAAGCCAACCACTAGGAAATCATAGCGAACAGAGATCAGATAACTAACGTAAAAAGCAGCACAGACTTGCCATTTCATTATCCACATCTCCAGAGACTCCAAAGACAAGAAATGTACTGCTCTCGGACCCTCTCTCTCCTCCAGTGTTCACCAGAGTCTGCGGATGAACCCAGGCTACCACCCTTCATGACTGTAATCTCATATTGTCAACGCGACCAAAGGTCATAGAGGCTCAATTAACCGAATCACAATGAACTGGATGAGTCTTGACTGGTGACGTTCCCGCAGCGTGTGAATGCAAATAAAGACTATTATGAGAGCAAGAGAAGAACTACCTGTGGTTTGTGAGACGACAAATGACAGGTAAGAGTCCCCCCCCCAGTCCCCCCCGCCCCCCAGGAGAACGTTCTCATTCCTTGGGGAGTCGATTTATTTTCAGAAACTAAATCCCGTTCATATTACTACACAAAATGTCCTCGTGCAGACACCACTGGAAATGTGTCATTGAGAAGTCAAATAAATCGATACGGTGCTGGACACATTATTGCTATATTAAGTATGCACGGTAAATGATGTTTGATGAGTTTTGTAAAGCATTTCCCCCCCGATTAACATTTAGATGCTGTGTGACATTAAGTCTACATTTCTATCTGCGGTGAGAAGCAGGGACAAGCCTCCAGGTGTTGCTTGAGATTGACAAAGAAAATGTTGGCACTAGCAGATTTGCCAGAGGCCCTTTGCCCCCTGCCCAGGAGAAAGAATATCTAGGTGTAGAAGCAATCTTTCAACATCAGCCCAACTGCCAGTGGAAAGAGGCAGTGGGGGAATTTGCAAATGAACTGGCTCTGGGCAGACATGGAGCACAGCGAGAGCATGCAAGCCTGTCATCTGAGACAGGGGATTTATTGAATCTGCTCCACGCCGATGCCCAGGTACATTTACTTGACTCAATCAGTGGCCAGAACACAATCAGACTGTCCATGGAGGGCTGGATGAAGCTGAGGGGACCACAGCGCCCCCCGCTGTGGTTGGGGTGGGAGTGGGGGGGGGGGGGGGGGTGACTGGCTGGACATGCTTGGGGATGACGACCTGTCAGAGCAGATTCACCCCAGCTATTTAATCATGTTGACTGTGAGATGGACTAAAGTGGTACTCCCTGTAGAGAGCAGTCGCTGCAGTCCACCTGCTTGTCTTCAGAGAGCCTAATAGAATGTGACGGACACTCCTGTACAATGTGAAATATTTGTGTTTATGGGAGGAATACATATCAAAAAACTAAGAAATCTAATTTCTTCGACAATTTATCTCTTATTATCAAATTAGAGAGAGAGATGGGGGGAGAGAGAGGGGGAGAGAGAGAGAGAGAGAGAGAGAGAGAGAGAGAGAGAGAGAGAGAGAGAGAGAGAGAGAGATGAACCCTGTTTATACAGTACAATTTATCTGGTACATATACAGAAGGATGATCTGGAAACAGGGTCTTCAATGTGATTTCACAGGGGCCTAAATGAAGACATCTGACAGGTGACAGGACATGAGTCTTGGCAAGCGGAACCATGTGAAACGCTCACAAGCACAGACACAATGACGGTCAACACTAATAAGATCATCTTGTGTGATTGTCCGTGGTCAGGGAAAGTGCACTGTAGAACCAACCGGATGCCACGTTGTCAATGTTGACCTTTAAGGTGACATACATGGATCTGAAAGGATTCACATTGACTTAACTGCTCTCAAAATGAGTTTTCACGTAGCGGCGACACGTACAATTAATTTAGTAGTAATAGTAGTAGTAGTAATTTGCTAGAATAGAAGTAGTAGTAGTAGTTTGTGCGTTATTGATCCCCAAGGGGAAATAGTGGAAACGTTCATAGTACAAGCTAAACTGTGCTTCTTTCATTTTTAACCAGTTGCCCCATGTTGCAGTATACTAATTAATGCTTTACTTCTCCATCAGTTATGCAATCTTATTGCCCACCCCTTTCCCTCAGAGTTCTTACTCCCCAGCCGGTCTCCCTCAAGCAGGACAGCATGTTCTAATCTTCAAAGCTATTTAATTATATTTATCGGCGCACTTGAGATTATTCTTCAGACAAGCAGAGAGTTTGCCCTCGCCGTACGCTCCGGAGAGCACAGAGGAAAAAGCTCCATTGTAGACACAGAGCCCAGGTCGGTTCTTTGTGCGGGTGGAACCTCTTCCACACAGGAGATCAGTTCAAGCGTCTGCATTTCAGAGCCTGTTTGGGCACTGGCCCTGGCTCTTTGGTGTGGGTGAGGAGGAACCGCACCCACACGTAGCAGCTGGAAACCATTACTGCTGGTCTGCCAAGGGCACCATGACTTTGCACGGCATCGCAGTCGCCACCCGAGCCAGCTTCAGAAGCCCGGGACACCTGTTAATTATTCAACAGATGGGGAATAAGAGGCCTACATTATTCACTATCTGCGACTACACAAGGTGTGTTCACTTTAGTGTAGATCACGTTCATAGATGGCAACGTCCTCCAACGTTAATGCAAGGGATTGAATAGTGTGTGTTTTGGGGGAGGGGGGGATGAATACGTTTGCCAACTCCCCGAGTCCAGCTGAGCTACCGATGGGTTAAACCCAGCTCAGAGAAGGCAAGAGTTCATTCTGTGGGGTTTGTGTAGAGTAGAGGGAGAAAATTCAATGCTTTTCACACAATGTTTAGCATTCTCCATTACGGTCACCTTGATGGACCAGTTGTTAGAGCTGAATGAAAGATCGGGCTTTCTTACCAGGGCTGGAAACCCAGTGATAGTGGAGCCAGGGAAATGAAACATGTTTCTCCTGTGTGGATCATAATATTATTTGTTGTAAGAATTGCGTTTCCCATGACATTTTGTGATCTTTTGACAACTTTGACAGCTACGTCTGTGACCAGATCCCAGTTAGAGTTATGGCGCTTAATTCCTTCTTTGTTTATGTTCAAACTTTTTTTAAATTAGTCTCCAAGGGGCAGTTAATCGGGTCAGTGAATATGTAAATCAATAGAGAACAGTATTTCTATGTTAAAGAGTGTCAAATAACATTGACTAAACAAGGCAACAAACAGGGCTTTGCTTCTTTGATGTGAAGAATTAAATCAATTTCCACGATAACATCAGACTGCAACCTAAGACCCCAGCTTGTGTAAGGTGGATTTACATGACTCACAAACTTGACTTTTGCAGTACCAGCTGAAAGTAATATAATAACACTGGAAAAATATATTGTACACCTGTTTGACAGACTGTATTGTGTCATCTCATGCAAAAGTATTGTTGCCACCAAGAGGCCAGGTGAAAGCTAACCATTTGATTAACCATTAATTGTTGAATTATTGAATTATTTGAACCTTATGCAAAGCTGTCCATTGTTTGATTTCCTACATTTAATTCAAAATTGTTTTAAATGTGTTATGTGGCCTCTTGGTGCCCACACTTTCACAGGGGATGACACAATATAGTCTGGGAAATTGGAACCAAACAAACTAAACATGTTTTTTCTGTGTTATGACATGATAAAGCCTATCTTGCAACGGTCATGTGAGTGCCTTTTCAGCTAACAGCATATCACCCACACTCCATATCGGTGCTCTTATCCCAAAATTGACATAATGTTCTTATCAATTACAAACACCCGTGTGACATCATGGATGATGTCACTGAGACAAAACTATAGGGTCTATAGGAACCAGAAAGGAGGAGGAATTCAGAGGAATTCGACCAAACACTTTTACTTGATGGTGTTGTTAGTTTTTTTTTTTTAGTTTTTTTAGTTTTTTTTCAGCAGGCTCATTTGGTTTGTTGGTGTCAATATTAAGGAACCTCCTCAAATACTTGTTTTTTTTCGTCTTCTCTGTCATACCTGTCTTGGTTTCAACAGGAAAGTCCTCACCGGATGATAGCAAAGCTTCCAATTTCCCCTCACAAAATCACTTTGTGCACATTGGTGCATCAACACTTGCCACAACTCTCATCCGTTTTAAAAGGAATCTAACAATGCAGTGGTGGACGTGTACATTTTGAAGTATATTTGTTTTTACACCTGCTAAATTGTAGATGCCATGCCATGCCATGCCAAAACGATGCCATGCTGATATGCCAGAACACAAACACACACACACATACGCTCACACACACACATACGCTCACACACGCACACGCACACGCACACACACACACACAAACACAGTGGCCTCAGTTCATTATGCAGTTTACTGTATGCGGGGCAGTCATTTCACAAGTTCCATTTTCATGCTCTGGACGTGTTAAAATGTCAAGACAACCCACATGTACAGTATAGTACCCTACTGTATTTAAAATAAACTTACCGAAGCAAGAGTTGACGAAGCCGTACCACATACAGCCGTGCCTCCCGTACAACCAGCGTGCCCGAATACTGGATGCAAAGCTGAGAGTGGTGCCGCAGACGCACACGAGCATGTCACTCACGCTAATATTGAGAAGCAGCATGTTTACAGGGGTCCGCAAAATTTTGAACTTGCAAAACAGGATCAATACTATCAAGTTATTAAGGAAACCAAATATCATTATAGATCCTAGAAACACTGAGACCACGGTGTGCCCTGTTCGAGACAGTCTCTCTGCTGGGGTGTCATTCCATTCTTGGTCCAGAAAAGACAGCGGTTCCTCGCTGCTTGAGTTTGAACTAAAGTTTATATTAGCCACCTCGGAAAACATCGTATGCAGTGGTCATGAGCTCATTGAGGCATTACTACTCATCTTTCATCCTCAAAAATGCGGCGCGTAACGCAGTGGGATGAAATACGTTTAATTTAGTCTCTTTGTCGGACCCTTCCTTGCCTCAGTGATTTTACATGAAGACACTGAATCGCACTGAAGCTCGGAATCAATAGTTGCAAAACGAAAATCAGTTAACGAAAATCAGTCTAATACAGAAGCAACCTTGTCACGGACATATGTTAAGCAACTGACACGGTTTTGTAGTTCTTTGCAGTTACAGCAACAACAAAAAACTGGAAAACAAAGTAGTTTCTAACCTCCTCAGACTTGCAACCTCATGCAGACTGCGCTCAAGTTTAATATTGGTCTTTGTTAATAGCCTATAGTAGGCTAAAACAAAATTTCGTAAATATATATCTCCACTTAAAGATGATATGATCTTTATAAAACAGATAAATTCGCAATTACATTAAAAGTCAGCAATAGGTTAACGAAGAAAGAACAAAACGTGCGTAAAATTTAACAACTGTTTGTTAATAAAAAATATATACTTCTGCCGTTGTTGTTTTAGGAATTCCGAAAGCTTTCGTAATAATATGATAGTTGAGAATAATCCATATGAAGAAGCCTTCTTGCAGCTCCATGCATAGTTCTAGAAATGCCTTGACTTTACGCGCGTCCTTGGCTGACCATCCTTTAGTGGCACCATTGGGGGTGCGTTTATCAACCTGGAGGGCGACTGAGGCGTAAGGAGATGACGCAATATTACTTGTAAGCCTAAAGAAAAAGAACTGGCCTCATTGTGAGATAAGATTAGTCATCCATTGCATGACAAGCGTGTAATATCTGAAATGTAGGCTATCACACTAACAAGTAGCAATAGCCTGTAGTAGGCTACATTTGGTAACTTGTGGTCAAACGAGAACGATGAGTAATCAGGGAGTTGAAAACCCATTTTACTGAGTTCATGGAAGATTTACGGGGTGTGAAAATCCTGAAGTATCTGACTGCATTTACAAATTATATTTAAATGTCAGGCGAAAGCATGCTTGGGAACCAGAAGAAACGTGAGAAAGTTTAAAAGATGGTGTTCATCAATGAAAGATATGTCGTTAGTAGCACCGATATGTTTTGGGAGATGGTGATCAATAGCCTACTGCAACACACCACCCTAGAAAATAGCTGTGGGGATAAACAGCTTGAGGGGAGTATCAATATATAACTTAATTCACATAAGTGAACAAGCACCTAGTTAATTATGACATCAACAACTAATAATGAACACATCCTTTGTATGGTTGTTGCTTTCTAAAATACAATTATGTTTGGGCGTGGTCAAAAGGGACAAAAATGTGAACCGTCCAATCCCTGTATGCACAAAGCTTTAAGGTGAGTGTAGGGAAGTTGAACGTTTAAGCAGTTGATGACGAAAGAGTAAGTCTATTTTTCCTCCTCTGCATCATGGTAATGTCTTGTCTGGGATACTTTTTATGGTCTGTAGTTGAAGTTTCTATTCAAGGAGAGGTGGTGAGATGTCTCTTGTGTCCTTGTGTCTGGGCATCTGAAGGAACCAGATCTTGTTATCCATGGATTAATGTTCTCCCTGTCCCTCATTTTCATGTCTAGTCATGCCCACCTAATCATCTTGGTACTTATGGATACATTCAATTGGTGAAGGTTTGTGAGACAGTCCTAATGTATTGATTAACCTTGTTGTGGTTTGTCGTGTGCGTGTCTGTGGTACTGACATTATTCTAGAGACAAATGTATGTAGCAGCCTTGAAATAATAGCCGCAATGACTATGCTCTGTGTAGCATTTCTTTAAACAGTTCTTTGCTTTTGAAAAGAACAACATGCTCTGGGAGACTCCTACGAGCTGTCCGAGTGTGCAGACAAACTAGGGTTTCATCACCTTGACATAACCGTAAAAATATGAATTTTTAAGGGCTTACAGTTTGGGGGGGGGGGTGTTTATGTGTGTACCTGTCAACAGGTTTGTGTATTTTATTGCTCATGCATGACACAATGGGCTTGTTAAGCGAGCCTGGCGGTGGGCACTTACAAGGAAGCCAGCATCAACGCCTCCCAGGTGTCAAGGTACTTTTCATCATCTCCAGGACCGAACGAATGAGGGAGTCTGGCAAATAGAGAGGGGGATAGTGATGTCATCCCCGGGACATGTCCTTCAATAACCAGTGATATAACATCATCATGATTCAAAGCAGGGCCTGTATTCCAAATCTTACCGTTGCAGATGAGGAGTTTAGTTCTCTCTGCCATAGCATCATTAACCAAAACACCCCGGTAGCTAGGAAATGGAAAGGTGCAACAGGTACGTCAGTATGTGTAGTTGTGTCGTGTAGTTATAGTAGTTAGCTAGTAGTTATGTTGTGTTATGGGTATATTGTATCCATGTCATCTAGTAATTACATCACACATCCAATGTAATGTGAGACTTCAAGATTTCCTTGGAAAAGGACAATAAAATTGAGTCCAGTTGACCTCAGTTGACATACTAGGCACTCAAACAAATATAATGTATGAACGAATATAATTTCTAAGAATATCTGTTTAACCCAGAGATGTACTACTGAATTCTCTACAAGTGCACACATACCCCTACCCAGATATTTTACTGTAGTTATATAATAATATTAAAAAAACACCTCTGTGTACTTCATGTGTTCTAATACCCAACATAGCTATTGATTGGCAAGGAAACATACACTCCCACAGGCAACCATGAACGTCACTCTGAAGTCATACAGTATCGGGACTTGGGGGCAAATACCCAGTGACATAGTAGACTGAATTTGATCCATTCATGGCT
Source organism: Osmerus eperlanus (assembly GCF_963692335.1). Classification (NCBI taxonomy): domain Eukaryota; kingdom Metazoa; phylum Chordata; class Actinopteri; order Osmeriformes; family Osmeridae; genus Osmerus; species Osmerus eperlanus. The sequence goes on from NC_085038.1 coordinate 10,148,596, forward strand.
TGTCTTCATTTCGGTTTGTCTGGTTTCTGTAGACCCAGCCCCTACAGCTTTTTATTTTGGAATGCAGTGTGTAAAAAAAGAAATAATCAAGCAACTTTTTATTAAGTATTTATGATGATGTTTGTAATCATAGGCTGCAAAGACAAATTATCTTACAATTTGTCAGGTCTACATGAACTTGTACAGTTCTACAGAATTTAATACAAAACCATTTCAACTTTTGCCTGGATCAGTGGACTTTATCCCTTTCCCAGGGTCCCCCACCCCAGCCATCAATCAAACCAGATTGTCCATGGGCCATTAGCATGTGTAGTGGCAGGCCCAATTTATATCATTTATGTCTAATAGCCATGTTCAATACTTGCGGAAAATAGAAACGTTGCCTTAATACTGAAATATTTAGGGTTAAAACATGGACAGAAGTAATGGTAGGAACTTGCAGTTGGTTGGTTAAATAACCCTACACCAGATATTTATTATCAACCAGAACCATTAAGCTGACATGTTGTATTAACAGGAACAATAAACCAGGCTAACATGCACATCACAATGACCAGAGTATTCACAAGGCATGGGCAATCTAAGCCAAACACCAGCTAGCTCAGCCAGTTTGAAAAGTTCATCTCCGAGAAAATGTCACTTTTCGGTGTAATCCGGGGATGGCGGTTGTCAGATGAGGGCAATCCTCGTACGACTTCAAACGAGTTGTGATTTGCCGGGTTGCAGAGCTCCCGTGGCTAGTGTAAGGCAGCTTGGCGACTGCTGAGGTGAACACAACATCTCCTGGTACGTCGAGCCAAGACAGAGGCTCTCAGACCCGTGTGCTTGTGGCAGATAAAGTCCAGACTGCCCCTCTTGGTGGTAACCCCACCATGACTGCTGTGGGGTGTGGAGGGTGCGGGGTCGGGGCTGGGGGGGTGGGTAAGGGTTGGGGGATAGGGGGGTGGGGAGAGGAGAGGACACACTGAAAGACAGAAACAAATTCTCCTTGCCCCCCTGGGCACTGCTTTGGGAAGACACTTAAGCCCAATTTATACTTAGGTCGCAGACACTTTTGAAAAGGTCGCCGACAGAAATGGCGTCACGGTCGACACTTTTAACCGTCGCTTGAAAGTGTCGCCTACCAGGAGAAATTTCTACTGGCGCTGATGTCGTCACATAGTGTCGCGCAAGTATGATTGGCTAGATAGACGGCACGCGTCGTTGATTTCATTGTTTTGAATTTTCAGTGAACGCTCAACAGCTGTTTAAGATGGAAGGAATAAAGGAGAGATTGGCGGAGGAAGTTAGAACATATCCACACCTTTATAATGCCTCTCAAAATTAGCTACAGCCATTTTCTCGATCGATCACCTAGGCTACAAAGCGTAAACATTGTAACCATAGCTATGAATGTAACGGTAAAATGATTCTGTTTACGTCACGCAAACCTTGAGCACAGGCGACTGTTTGCCGAAGTATAAATGCAGCAGCCTGAGCGACACTTTTTTTTTTTCGTCGGCGACCATTTCAAAAGTGTCGGCGACATAAGTATAAATTGGGCTTTAAAGGTTGGATGAACTTTTTTGTTCTGGAAATGCAAATGCTGTGCCATTAAAATCCATTTCCATGTCAAGTATGTCTTCTATTTTAAATGTGAAAGAAAACCCTGTACCCTGTGAGGTTACATCCTTGTCCTGTCTTCCTTTTTGACACAACTTCATTTGCGGTTATTAACCAGACATCAAAGGGCATGGTGTGCTAGGCTATATTGACCATCATCCCCACATTAACACACACATAGTCCAGTGTGATTCAGGAAACCAGATGTTTCAACTTATGATAACAAGCCATTTTCAAAGCCAAGTTCTCACATTTTCCACTGCGTAGATCCTTATCAACAAGGTTTATGAGGAAATAAGAATCCCCTCACTCTTTCAAATTGAGTGAATAACGTCTGGTCTCAAACTATAATTTGGCATACCAGTGGTGTCTAAAAACAGTATGCTTTTATTTAGTCCAGTGATCATGTAACATAAATAAATGATATCCCTCTCAGGGAATCAATTTCAGGTGTTTCTGCAGTGATGTTCAGAACATGCACGTCCATACAAACATCAACTGTCTGTGCATGTGTGTGTTTGTGTTATTGTGTGTTTGTGTTATTGTGTGTGTTTGTGTGTGTGTGTGTGTGTGTGTGTGTGTTGTGTTCCCTGACAGTGTACATTTTAATAACAGCAGTGGACAACTTTCTCTCTCTCCTCCCAATTACGACAAATTGAGATGTGACAAAAGATGCACATTACCCGAATGTCAGCATAGCTGATATACACTTAATTATCAGACATTGCTTTGACTGTTAGTGCCCATTTGGTGACACGTTTGTTGGGTTAAACGACGGTGGAGAAGTGAATAACCTTTGCAGGACTTGGACACTGATAGAAAGTGAAGCGTGTTTGGGGAGTATGTAGCTGAGCCCCAGGGAGTCGTTCCAGGATGGCTGCTTGTACAGAGAGAGGGGCAATGTGGGGGTTGGAGGGTTTGGGGAGGGGGGGGGGGGGGCAGAGTGAACGCCCCACAGCCATTAGGATGCACGTGTTGGATGGCAGTCTCTCAAGGTTGAGGGTGGAGGGAAGGAGGGAAGGAGAGAGGGTGGGGGGAAGGAGAGAGGACGTCTGGACAGGAATTTTTTAGGTCACTACACGTGAAGAGAACTGCATTTGAAATCTTAACAAAGTCTTGCTTTCAAATGAGTTTAAGAAATGTGTTTGGAAATCAGTGAAAACATGTTGACTGAAGTCAACATCAATGAAAAGGCCTCACACATACAGTATGGGCCGTAACTGTATCATAAAAAGCCCTCCCCCTTTCCCATACACACACACCTCTTTACGCCATGCACCTTGTTTCTCCAATTGTCGGTTTTCCTATCATCCTGCATAGGCACTAAGTTAGGCTTATAGGCTTACCATATTGATTTTGTCATCAAAATGTCAAACAAAAAGGTGTCATGTCCCCGGCCTAGGCCAGACCGGGTGTTAGTCCGTTTCTTCCAGGTCCAGTCATCCATCCCGCTTCTTCACTCCCTCCCGGATACTCACCTCACCTGCGGCTCATTCCCTCATCACCACAACAGCTCTTAAACCCCGGATTGTCACCCACTACTCGCCCGTTTGTTGAATCACCGACCCCCACGTCTGTATTCCTGGCTTTCCGTGTTTTGGACCAGTCTATGCCTGTTTTTGTGCTGACCTTTTTTCTTGTTCCACCACCAGATCACCGCTTCCAGTCCTCCAGTCCTACCGGTACCCCGCTCCACCATCCACCAGTTACCCTCAACCGTCCTCCCCATCCTTCTCTCAATAAAAGTCTGCGCACGTCCTAAACCTTGTGTGTCGTGCGTTTGGGTCCTCAGTACAGCCGTGACAAAAGGAACATATTTCATCTGAATTGTTCAGTCACATGTTTCAAACAAACAGAGGCAGGGAGATACATCAGGGTTAGAGGACTAATGAAGGGAAGATCCGTCTCATCTCAGTTCAGCTCTGGGTTTATGAGCACTGAGCAATATGCAGATTGGAGGCATCATCTAAAAACTCATGACTTGAAACATAAACACACTATACACACAGTGTCAGTCACAAAGTGAGGTATGAAGGTCTTGTATTGAAGGGAAAACGAAGATAGCGGAGAGCCAAGAGGAGTTTGTCATTCAATCAGGTGGAATGCAACTTCAGAATCAGAATTCGGTTTATTCGCCATGTATGTTACACAAACACGGAATTTACTGTGGCAGGGAGGTGCAAAACACTAAACATATACAGATCTTAAATTAAGTAAAAGTACAAAACATCATCGAACCGTGACTGCCATCAGATCATGAATAGGTTGCAGTAGGAATACATAGAAAATGACTGAATAATAAGACAGAATACATGAAAAGATAATAAGGCAATGGCTGGTCTACTGAGTGTTATTAACATGTGCACATCCTTGATGTTTTCCACAGTACAGTTCACATTGTCTAACAGAAGCACCTGCTTTCTGCATTTATATCAATACCTTTCAAGCATAAACAGCTTCAAGGATTTAAGGTCATCCAGTAAAGGAATTGATTTATTGTCTGTTTGTCAAAGATAATTATTGTTGCTAATTTAGGCTACTACTACCCACCGATTCCCACCCACTTACACCAATACACATCAAATAAATGTCAGATTAGATCTTTTTCCCATTTAGTCAAAGGACCTTAAACAGTTCCCTGAGCAAGACAACATTTTGCTAAATTAAAAAGCCAGTTACATTAGCAATATCATCTGCTTGAATCCTAGAGTATATAAAACACAAAAAAAGTTTTAGTAATGACAACTGTAAAGAAAGGTTATCATAACAACAGAATAACAAATTGGGAAATTGTTGCTGCAATTCCATGTAAACTTGGACACAGACAACGTGAAATGAAAATGGTTACAACAAAAGTGCCCACTGTTGAGTAAATAAACTCCACAACAGACATACAGTCAAAGGCTCACAGGAAAACATCTTTCTATTTTCAACCCAGCCCACCGAGGAGCCGTGATTCCTCAGTGTGGCTGCTGTCCGTGTGGAAGTCTGTAGCTGTGTAGCAGGGGTCTTGTATGGTCTGCCCTCAAGGTCCTGCTAGCCTTGGAACCAGATGTCCTGATGTAGTTATGCTTCTCGGTTATTTTTCATGGTAAGCCCTACTGTCATAGCATTCATGTGAGAGTCTCCTGTTGAATCATCCTAATCGGCAGAAACACAATGAGAAAATACCATCAAACGTCGAGGCATCAGGAAATCCAATAATAGAACTATAAAATGGCTTCCCAAATATTCTTGTCCCAAGCATCATTACACATGAGAAGAATGATAAATTGGCAGCTGAATTGAAAAAAAAAAAACACATTTCAATAAAGTTAATTGGTTATGTAAATTAATCAACTCTTTTCTAACTTGGTGGTGGACTTTTGAAGGGGGCACAGAACCAGCATTCATTGGCAATGAGTAAAGGTATAGATGAGGGCAAAGGGGGGTGATGAAACGCTTTTTAGGCATCTATGCTCGATCTGCTCCTGAATTTGTATTGGATTGCTTGCACTCCAAGTGTCGCACATGTCTTGCAAGAGGTCGCCAAGAATTTGGATATCCCCTGACAATGTCCAATATGTCACTGGGCTCCTATGCATTTTGATCCGTGGTGGTCTTGCCCATTCCGTGCTGTTGAGCCATGTCCAAAAAATCACAAGATGTTTTCTGCCGTTCTCAATCTTGCACCAGTCTTGTCAAACACTGTTATATAGTCCAGCTTAAGGAAACAGAAGTTAAGCATAATATCAGTTCTGGTCAAATAATACCAGATATGTGCTGACAACAGATACCAGATATATGTGCTGACAACATCAGAAGTGAAAAGGCTGTATCTATCGTTTATGAACACAAAAGGACCAGTCAAACATTTGCATTCCACGCCGGAACTCCACCCTCAGACAGCCAAAGGCAGCAGCTTTGGGGAACAGAAACGGAGACAGGGCAGACGCCTCTGCTGACTGAATGGACATGCAGTAAATCCAGAGATGACGTGATGATCAACAGCGGAAGATGGAGATTGGTCGGGTCAGAGCCTTGCAGTGGTCCAGACAAACAGTGAAAGCAGCAAAAGATGGAAAAAACCCACAACGGATTTGACCCAACATGAGGCTGAAACTGGTGAAGAATTTCATGCAATCAATTCATGTAATTGTCACTGTCTATGTTTCATTTATGACAGATACTACACTATATCACTTGTGACCAAATTTGCCAATATGACTGATGAGTAATTGCAACAGTGTTAGATACTGTACATTATTTGTCTAATGTGATGCACACATGAACATAGGAGTGTCGCTGCTAGCAGCAAACAATGATTTCCTATCAAGATTTAATTAATTTGTTTTAGGTTTAGTGCCCCTAGTATGAATATTTAGAGCACGTAGCTCTGCTTGTTTAATTACTCTGTATAAATGGATGGCTTCATCGCTGTTGAAAATCAGATGGACCTGTGCCTTCATCCACGATCATCATTAAAATTCTTGTTTGATCGACTTCTTCTAGATTTTTCTTCTCCTCATTCAAACCTGCTGAGCCTGACCACCATGTCCACATCTGGGTGTTGTTAAGGCACATGACTGTGTGAATGTGCCTGGTCTGGATCTGTCGAGAAGTCCTCTGGTTATTGCATATTATCTCAGAAGAATCAATTGAAAAAACAAGTGCCTTATTACATTCCTATTCATAAATACCTCATGTCACGTCAAAAGATGTTTTGTTTTTGCTTTGGACAATTCTCTTGTTTTGTGCTTTGTTTTAAAATGAATTTATACTTCATGAATATCAAGGATAAGTTAATTCATTAATCATTCAGGAATGAATGTGTTAATTCTAATAGAAGAGACAGGCAATGTCCAAATATGTGTTTCTGGTTTGAAAAGCTCATGTTGCTTGAAATGGGAATCATATCAGCCATTTTCAAATTGACAATCAATACTAAAGCACACTAAGTTTAAGTAGCTCAAATCCGCCAGCTGCAACTTCCGTTTAATTCCCTCTATCTTGATTTGGTCTTTTATCAGTTCGATACAACATTTTTGGGGGTATTAGAAGATTCACATTTCTTCGATAAGTGGACTTAATAATGATGGGTGATAGCACGCAGGATATTGAAGAGCTGTTTGGGGATGGAAAATACTGTACATAATACGAGAGCGAAATGTTGGTTGGTGCTTTTATTATAAAGGTTTACATTAACAAATAATTAATCAAGAGACACTGATAACTTGCATTAATAACTAGCTGATCCTAAAATTAAACAAAACTGCAGATGTTAAAAACACAGTATTGATTATAAATAAGTAATTCGTTAAAAATTCACACTTCATCCAAAACGAAACAAAGGAATGAATCATAAGTAATAGAAAACAACTAAATCATGTTTGAAATGATAAATATATAATGAACTGATGAAGTCCGTAGGGCATTTTGAATAACATGTTGGGATTGGAATCCATGAATGTATTAATGTATGTTGTGTTCCAGTCCGTCCTGCTGTTCACAGCACTGAAGGCAGATATGTGTTCAGTCACGTCCCAGCCTCCAGCTACACAGCTGAGGCCAGAGACAGGAGGCCAGAGACAGGAGGCCAGAGACAGGAGGCCAGAGACTGGAGGCCAGAGACATGAGGCCAGAGACAGGAGGCCAGAGACATGAGGCCAGAGACAGGAGGCCAGAGACAGGAGGCCAGAGACAGGAGGCCAGAGACATGAGGCCAGAGACAGGAGGCCAGAGACAGGAGGCCAGAGACATGAGGCCAGAGACAGGAGGCCAGAGACAGGAGGCCAGAGACAGGAGGCCAGAGACTGGATGCCAGAGACAGGAGGCCAGAGACAGGAGGCCAGAGACAGGAGGCCAGAGACAGGAGGCCAGAGACTGGATGCCAGAGACAGGAGGCCAGAGACAGGAGGCCAGAGACAGGAGGCCAGAGACAGGAGGCCAGAGACTGGAGGCCAGAGACTGGAGGCCAGGCAATCAGACCCGGGTCAGACGCTGTGGACAGTTCTATCCAGTTCTATCTATATTTTAAGAATATAACAAACAGTAGGGACTAGGTTTGTAACTAGCTATCGTGTTATTGACTGTTGGTTTCATGGGTTTGAAAAGCTAATGGTATTTCACTATGTCTGGTACACATTGATTACCATGAGCTTATAAATCATAAGTGTTAACACGTTTCAGATGTTGAATTTGGGATAAACTTGAACCTGGTTTGGGTGATTCTTTATTCTGTGCCGTTTTTTGAATATTCTTTTCAGAAAATGCATCTGGGAAATAATGCAGCAGCAGATTAGCTGTTGAATGAAATTCAAGAGGCTGTGTATGGTGTTCAGTGAATCCCCTTTACATGTATAATTCCAGTTTTAATGTGAATCCAATTAAGAATTGAATTAAGAGTGACGTAACATTCAGAAATGCACTTCTCAATTTAAATACAAGAGCACATCAGAAACATGATAGTAACATGAATGAGCCCCCCCCCCCCCCCCCCTCGCAACATTTGTCCTGAATGTATTATTGACATCAGTGTGCATGTGAAATGTCACCTGGGAATTGTTAACTACACGACGGACTGCTACCTGAGCCAAGAAGCAAGAGTTTACAGCAAGGCCGTAGCCATGGAGTCAACATTGGGGGGGACGAAATCTGCTGGGGAGTCTGAGGGTCCCCCCCTGAAAACTTAAAAAAATAATATATATTTGTATTTTTATGATAATTTCGGACAGCGTGCGTGGTTGCCTGTCGTAGCGTAGCACATTTATATATTTTTCATATTTTTAGATCAATATATTGGGGGGGACATTTTTACCAGATTTGAATATTGGGGGATGTGTCCCCCCCAATATATATTATGATTACGGCCCTGGTTTACAGTAGAAATTGTGTTATTGTCTTATCTGTCATACTGATAGCGTCTTCATCTAATTATTCCATTTAAAATAAAACCAAATGAATACCTACATCAATGTTAGAGTCAGCAGGCAGTCACGGTCCATAAGAATCTGCCTCAGGCCATGTGAAGATGTACTGCTGTTGTCATCTGTGTCCACTCTCCTGTTCTTCTAGATCTACAATGCCGGGTCACAGTTTGTGGAAATTGGTGACGTTGGGATGCCCGCAGGCAGACACAGGGGACACATTTCACACTTCCCCCCCGTGAGATCCTTCTGTCCAGCTGATACTGACAGCCTGCTGCCTGTCTGTCAGTACGTCAAACCAACACAGGCTGGACTCATGGTAGACACTTTCTGACAACTCTTACAGGCATATTTTTGGACGTTGTTTCATCAGGGTTCCATTAATTGGAGATACGGGCTAGATGCTTTCTTTGAAGGCGTTAGTCAAGGGTGGTGCGACAATTCCTGCCTAGGATTGGGTGGACAACGCATTCCTATTCACTCAATATTTTATATTCATTCACTAAAATATTGGATTTAGTCTTTAATCTACAACAAGTGGCAACAGTCATTTACTTTCAAATAACAGCAAGAAAATCATCCTTGGTTCCATTTCCAACACAAGCACTTGCTCTGTGCAAGTCTTAACCATTTCAGATGAGTGTTTGCAGACCATAGAGCAAGGTGTTAGCCAGGCCAGAGTTCGGGTGAGTCATGGAGAAAGACATTTTACTGTTGCAAAGCAGTGTTGTCACCGATACAAAGGGAGGGAGAATCCCTTTTCAACTGAATGACAAAGGGCGTCGGAAATGAAGCCGAAGTATTATCTCCACTGTGTGGATTGTATCTCAGTCACACTTTGCACTGATTTACATCTTAAGATAGAGAGACAGTCAAGTGTACAGATGATGGTACTGTGACACAGTGGCTGTCCAATAATGGCTGAATAATGGGTCAGATGGCTGAGCGGTTAGGGAGTTGGGCTATTAATCAGAAGGTTGCAGGTTTGATTCCTGACTGTGCCAAATGACATTGTGTCCTTGGGCAAGGCACTTCACCCTACTTGCCTTGGGGAGAATGTCCCTGTACTTACTGTAAGTCGCTCTGGATAAGAGCGTCTGCTAAATGTAAATGTGATAACTGTGATGGCTGGCAGGGCCATCGACCTAGCTGTTGTTCACAGCCAAAAATGTTGTGGCATGTTGTGTGACTCAGTCCTCTTCTTTGGTGCAGATTCTACTTCTAGCTGGCTACATGTTATTCAGTCTTCAGGGACCATCATGACTCAGAGCCCATTGGCTGGCCATTCAACAACCAACTGAGTTTCAGCCGATTGGACATTGGCAGATCTGGAACTTCTGTTTGCTGCAACACACCACCTGGCAATGTATTGACCTTGTCTTGTGTCTTTTGGTCCATTACACAAAAAAATATTTAGCTTGTCAGGACATGTTGATGAGAAAACATTAGTCAAAGTGACAAGAAACACAGAACGCAGGCAGGAGACGACATTAAAGCAAGGTCGTTTTTGAAGGTTAACCACTGCTTTGCAAGTCGAGTCAGGACGACTTAGATGGACTAAGAAGCTTTTGACATATTGAAAATATGGGGGAATTCAAAGTGTTCTTTTAGGGTTGAAAAAAGTTGTTTGACAAAACAGTTCAGGGTGAAACAAGGTAAGGCCTCATGATGGTTCACCCTGCACCTTGGGGACGTGAGTGGAATGGCTCTCTGCATTTACAATGAGTTGCTAATCACTAATGGGATAACAGAGAAACCTACTGAGTGCTTACTGTCTTGTCTCCCTGTTGGCCTGAGTTCCCAGGGCCCATGCTTAGAGGCCCCTTGAGAACACGAATGGCAGTGGTTAAGTTCATTGTTCGGAAGAAGCCCATTCACAAAACTCTTTATTAGAGATTCTCTAATGAGGTGCTTCAGATTCAGAAACACAAATTATGAATTAACACTTGTTAATCCTGGATGAAAGGCAGTTTGTGAGAACATTGGTTTAATCCCATGAGCTGGTTAAGGAGACTTTCTTGTGGGCTTCAGTGTGTCTTCCACAGTGATTAACCAGATGTAATATGATATAAAGGATATTGTGAGAGGATAAATGTGAGATATAATTTTAAAGCTCTTATTTAGTTTGAATTTAGGTAAATACGTTCAAAAAGTAGAGGAGATAAAGGAAATCAGCAACTAAGTTGACATGGCACAGGATTTCAAATGTGTCTATCCATTGTATTAAGTATTGGATGAGTGCTGGAGGATGCTTCCATCATCGTGACATCTTAAAGATCTCTTTAGCTAACTCCCAGACAGATTGGGGTTATCAAACTATGTATAAATGTGTCATGTCCTAGGGGTCAGGTGGCTGAGCGGTGAGGGAGTCGGGCTATTAATCGGAAGGTTGTTGGTTCGATTCCCGGCCGTGCAAAATGACGTTGTGTCCTTGGGCAAGACGCATCACCCTATTTGCCTCGGGGAGAATGTCCCTGTACTTACTGTAAGTCGCTCTAGATAAGAGCGTCTGCTAAATGACTAAATGTAAATGTCCAACCATTTCCTCTGGAATTAAAGTGACAGAAATTGCAAACACCATAATCACAAACCATTTACAGCATTCGTAATAAGAGGAAAAGAAAACGCCTCCCTGAATTTATAACGGTGCAATGTCACAATGTGAGTAAAAATTTTTTTTTTTACTAACGTTGAAGCAGAAAGAGCTTCTTCTTTCTGACTCTATTGTCAGACAGCAGACAAACAAGACCAGTCCTGAAATCACCATAGAGGAAAGGAACAAAGTCCATTGTTCCTTTGAAAAAAGCTTGATAATAGACAACATGATGCTGAAAAGAAGTTGTCTTCGATTTGAGAAAAAGTGACATTATGCACTCAAACATTCAGATCCCCGGGCTGAAACGTGATATATATTTTTTGAAACTGCTCTTTTTTTGGACACAGGTCATTTCTGCTTGATTTGGACAGAGATTGTGAAGAGCGACAGAAGAGAAAGAGAGAGGGGAGAATGTGCAAGAAAAAGCAGGGGCCCGTGTGGTGAGGCCTTAGCCTGCATGGTGCGCACACTTCCCCAATAAGCTACCGGGGTGTCCCTGGAACTTCTTCCAGTCTTTGTTCATCAGAACTATGTCAATTAAACACTACAAGAAGAATGGGTGGCTTCACACAATGCCACTCATGCAACACTTCTGGTTACATTTACATTACATTTACATTTAGTCATTTAGCAGACGCTCTTATCCAGAGCGACTTACAGTAAGTACAGGGACATTCCCCCCGAGGCAAGTAGGGTGAAGTGCCTTGCCCAAGGACACAACGTCATTTGGCACGGCCGGGAATCGAACTGCCAACCTTCAGATTACTAGCCCGCTTCCCTAACCGCTTCAGCCACCTGACTACCCTAGTTAATTGGGGCCCACTTGATCAATTGCAAGAGGCAGGATGCAAGATCATGTCATTGCATGGGTGGTCTAAGGAGATGACCATTCATTGAGTCCAAAGTACCCTGGATGTGAACAGAGGCAGGACAACAGCGTCTGTTCCTCATCTGACATTGACACTTCAACAGATGACAAACAGCAGTTGAAGTGTCGCACCTTGTGAAACTCGCCTCGTTTCCTACGTTGTGCGTTGACTTCAGTGTTACTGTAATGTGGACAGGTGCGAGTCCAGACATTCCGTCTTTCAAGATATGCCACCAATCGGGGGCCACAAGATGTTCTTGCCCAGTATATCTTGAATGTTGTGCGCATGTACTGTATATACAGTGTAAGTGTTTAGGTGACATTGGATTTCACAGTTAGAGGCCCTGGCTTCCACAAAAAAAACGAAATCAATACCACTCCTCTGCCTCCGTTTCCACGATCAGGTTTCCCATCTTTCGCATGGACAAACATTTCTCTGTGGAAAGCCCAACGATCTGTAGTTTCACCTGCAGTGCCAGTAAATGGCTGCGCATTGTGTCATCTGTGACAATAGGATGTGTGAACATGGAGGGAGCCAATTATCTTGAGATAAAAGTTTCTCAGATGAACCGAGGGTGTCTACAATTTGTCTTGATGTGTTTTGATCGCTCGGCAGTCTAAGGTGTTTCGAGAGGCAGAGGTAGACAGCAAGTGACCATTAAAGGTTTTCGTGAAAGTATACAAGAAAATATTATTATTCTAAAGGACCTTGCTTGGCTCATCAAAAGCATAATAACTCGTGTTCCTTGTCAAAATGACTCCACTGATGTTATGACAAGTGGGTGAATTATCTGCTTCAATCCTATTGAATTTCAACTTACATCAGGGTTTCAAGGGATAAGTGAGACATTTTGAATAGAACATTGAAGAACATTTGTGCCAAACTTAGTGATGAACTGGTATTTGTACATTTGACAGCTGCTTTTGAATGTGATAGGGATCTTTTTCTCCTTCTTCATCTCCCTCTTCCTCTCTCTCTCCCTCTCTCGTTTCTCTCTTTTTAACACAGCAGTCAATTCTAAGGTACATCCACAATCGTAATGCAGGGAGAGGCACTTCCAGAAATTCCAGCAGCTGCATAAATTGTATTTTAACATTAAGAAGTGCATTAATTTCTCTCTACAATCAGAAAAAAAGGTGGAACTATGATTCTTGTCAAAATGACTGATTCAATCTTTATTCATTTAGGGGCAAAATGGTGAGATTCACAAGTTCTGTTTCTGGCTCAATACACCACATGAATTAATGGGATTATGTTAATGAAGTCAGCTCTAGTTGAATAGTTCTAAATCAGTGGGTCATACAGTAATGCAGTCTTACTGTGTGCACATTTCCAGAGGAGCGATGTAATCAGTGCACACATAGTTGTGATTGGCGCAGGAGGAATGCTGTATAAGGAAGAGTTCTGTATAAGGAGGTGCTCTGTATAAGGAGGTGCTCTGGAGAAAGGAGGTGTTCTGGAGAGAGGAGGTGCTCTGGAGAGAGGAGGTGTTCTGGACAGAGGAGGTGCTCTGGAGAGAGGAGGTGTTCTGGAGAGAGGAGGTGTTCTGGAGAGAGGAGGTGCTCTGGAGAGAGGAGGTGTTCTGGAGAGAGGAGGTGCTCTGGAGAGAGGAGGTGTTCTGGAGAGAGGAGGTGTTCTGGAGAGAGGAGGTGCTCTGGAGAGAGGAGGTGTTCTGGAGAGAGGAGGTGCTCTGGAGAGAGGAGGTGCTCTGGAGAGAGGAGGTGCTCTGAATAGGGAGGTGCTCTGGAGAGAGGAGGTGCTCTGGAGAGAGGAGGTGTTCTGGAGAGAGGAGGTGCTCTGGAGAGAGGAGGTGGTCTGGAGAGAGGAGGTGCTCTGAATAGAGAGCTGCTCTGGCATCAGCTGTACAGTACCGAACATGCAACCTGAACTATGACTATGACTCCAGCAATGATGAAACCTGGCTTAAGTCATTACAGCCAGGGAGTACATTTGACACGTTTGTCAAACTATCCCTTTCACGAGAGCAGGCGGGTGAACTACTGGTTGGAACTGAGCGTAAATCAACTGGACCTCCGTGTCCATTTGTTTTTTTTACAGAATGTATTAGCCCTCCTTTAAAGGGCAGGGGTGTAGATTTCCCAGGAGAATGTGCTGCACATCTGGACATTCTCTTTTCCAGTCTATTGTCTTGGCAGCTTTGTTATAGAGATGTTTTGATTAGTAGGGACAAGTCTTCTGTACATGACATGTCTTCCATTAGCCATACTCTGTACTGGCCTCTGAGCACATTGTGGATTAATGATACATGGGAGATTTAACAGTATTTAGTGGACGGCGGGCACAAAAGAACTCTACTGGGATAACACTGGATTATAGAAACACTGGGATATTCACCAGTCACCAGATTCCTGCAGATCTGTTTTACACTGGCAGGCAGATTCAATGAACATAGATGATACCCTCATGAGAGATACCCTTTTTTAATAAACTGATATGTAGTGCCATGTCGCCAGTGCAGTTAAGTGTTAAGTGTCCCAGTCTTTTGATATAATTTGATATTGACTATTACTATAGTTTACAATTTCGGATGTTTGAAATTGGATTTGTTGTGTAACATAGTCACATCTTTCAGCATACTGCAACAGATTATTGAATTCTCGGCACAAGAGTCATACTGGAAATAGCTTTTTTCGGTTTTCTGCTCTCATATGTCAAGAAAAAACACTGGGCCGGCGGCTTTTTCTGCAGGATCAGGTGACCGTATTCCCTGCTGCTTCAGAAGTTCATCATCATGTGGCTGTGAGGGCTTTAAAGCTGATCAAACACAACGCTGAACCAACAGGAAATGGTCAAATGAGTGATTCTCCAGGCATTACCCATTGGGATTAGTGCCATATTTTCCCAATTTTGCTGGGGGGGGGGGGTATTATAATACATGCGTATAGTGCCATTGATCCTTGGTCTATGACACACAGTCTGTTTCAAGGTGTCAAGTGTGTGTTTGACTGCTAGGTGGGGTGAATGTATGGTTGGCTGCACGCACAAGAGGCAGTATACCTATCAGGAGACCTGAATGACCTCATCGACGCCAGCTGCAAGAACGCAGGAAGCCCTCGATTCATTTCAAAGAAACTCAAATCAATGGCAGCATCCACCCAGCCCTACTTTACCCGGCGTGTCCCTGAAATGCCAGGTCCAGAGAGGATGGTGGCCAACGCACAGCTGAAACGCTGGCAGACAGACTACTGATATTCCACACTGTACATGGGGATGATATGTTTAGAAACCAAGGCACAGATTTACCTCACAGCCTTTTTGAAGGCTTTGATTCTCATCTAGGTTCCCCTGTGCTATAGCATGACTACCAAAGACAATACCCTGTGAAGATTCATACATTCTAATCAATTTCGGGCCACAGCGTTTGAAAAGAAAAGGGTTATTGTTGACAGAGTTGACAGGAGATCAACTTGCTGATGCGCTTCAAAACAGCCGAGTAGCTCCTCGCATGTGGCCTCAACCATGTCTCCTCAGCTCCATCACCCCCCAGGGAGAGGATCTATATTTCAGTCACGGCACTTTCCCTCCTCGGTAAACAGAACCATTAGTCTCCCCCAAAACACGCAGTCTTTCTTTCCACGACCCCCCCCCCCCTCCCCTCCCCCCCACCCCTCTGAAGCAGTGCATTGTGGGGGGCCATGCTTCTCAGGTTGCCCTTCAAGACGCTGACATCATCTTGCGGAGTGCCGGGAACCCATCGAGGTGAAAGTATTTGTTTTCACGTGCATGTTCGATTTCCCCTCTCATATTGGGTGACTTGACTTCCTGCCTTCCGCGAGGGAAAATCGTTCCACAAAATCCAGTTCAGCAGTGAAGTGGCGTCAATTACCAGGCATGTGGGCGAAAATGTAACAGAAGTGTATAACCAGTGGCAGATGCCGGTTGGATTGATTGAGCTGGTTTGATTGATTGAGGTGGTTTGATTGATTGAGCTAATTTGATTGATTGAGCTGGTTTGATTGATTGAGCTGGTTTGGTTGGTTGAGCTGAATGTTTTACTGTGAGTAACTGGTAAGTTATGTACATGAAAGCACTTGGCGTGATAGCAATGTGGAGATTGATTTGAACGATCCAGTGCATGCCCACGCAGGTGTGCATGTGTGTGAGCGTGTGCGTGTTTTCTACTGCCCTCACCTGTGTCATCTGGACCGAAAGCCCTCCGTTTCAAGCAAAGAGTTCTAAGCCACATTTGACCATTCCTACATCATCACTTTGAACATGTTTGAATCTGGATGAGTAGACAGAATCCTCCTCTGGGGCTGTCTTCTGGTTCGTTCCCTGGTGCCCTGACAGCCTTCCTGCTCTGACTGCAGTGTAAGCCAGGGATTTAAAAGCAATAACATCCAGGGTTATCTACTCAGTACCACTCCCTGGATGCTGTCTACAAAATGTTTGCCTTCGATATTGTGTCTTTGTGTTTTCATTTCAACTATAACTGCCGTAAAACTCGCAGAAATGCAGGGGCGGAGCAGCAAAATCACACACTTCTTAAAAGGACCTCGTCATCTTTATTCCGGTAGCACACAGCCCTAAATGCCTGTGTGTGTCACATGACAGAATACAGAAAGAAACAAAAACTTGTAGGCATGTAAGCACTTATGATTTCAAAACAGTTACAGAGCCAAAAGGAGATTTTGAAGCAGATGGGTCCTTGTTCCTTGGCAGAGGAACAGAAGGGGGTTGCATGCTGCAGGAAATATGCGTGTACTGACAGGACACACAGGAAGACTCGAGAGTCACACAGTTCTTAGAAAGGGGATTAATAGTAGTCATAATTGACATTGGCGCCGTGTCTGTAAGTGCCCCGGTCCTGAGGACCAATGGCAGCGTTCTCGTCGTAATGATGCTGGTGTCCCTGGTCGCTTGACCTTGATTGGTCCATCCAGTAGGAAAGGTCAGTCTCCAGCCTCTGTATTGGGACAACATAGTGGAGTGATAACGCTGTATAATACCTTGTGTTATGATAGCATGGTTCAAAGCTAAGTGAATTGATTACAGCTGTTCAAAAAGTACACTTTAAAAAGCGAAAGGATTTGCTGCCTCAAAGCTTTGGCCAGACCACTGTGACAGACTGAATCCAAAACTCAAAAACCAGTAAAAGAGAAACTTTCCTCGTGTTTACTATAGCCTACTCTAGGCTGCCACCTGCGTTGGACGTGCAGCACAGTACACAAAGCTGCTCAGTGAACTCAGGACTTCCAAATCGAAACTACAGCGCGTGTTCACCTGCCGGTAACTGTACATCTGACAGCGCTGACAGCACCTCTCCCCATGACACGTGTTCACATTCGAGGGGGAGCGAGTGCAACACGACTTCCCGGCCAGTCAGCTGCACTCTCCGGCAGAGGACGCAGATGTGTGGAGGCAACGTAGCTCCGGTCATGGCTGTGACACGCACACGACGGGCAGCTGAGCTCACCCGGACACAGGTGTGACAGACACCGCCATTAAGAAAATCACGCACCCTTGCTGTGCTAATGCTGTCGCCTCGAACGGAACACAATTGCACGGGCACGCGCACGCGCACTCAGCTTGGAATAGACCGGTTTGGACAGGCCACATGTGGAGTTGAGATGTCGTCAAGAAGCTGACTGTTCCGCACAGGGGTTAATAGATACAACGAGCACTAGCCTAATCGAGTCAGTTATATATAGTTACACAAACACTAACCTGGTGTATACGGTATGTAATTATATTAAAGGAAATCAACGAAGTGAAATGAAAAGACTGGGTATTGGGTAAGGAAGAACATTTCAAACTCAAGTTAGTAACAGAACAAGCATGAGTTCCACAATAACAAACACTCGGTTTACAAAACCGCTGCTAGAGAATGCCCCCGGGTCCCGTTGAGCGGCGGGTTCCTCTCAGCAGGGAGGGCTCCGCGGCAGCGCGGCAACAGACGTGTACTCACAGCTTCATCGTAGCCCATGTGCATGAACTGCATGATCCACTGCTGGACATCTGGTCGGCTGCGGTCCCACAGGTTCCTCCTCAGCCGCCTGCCCGGGGGCGCCAGGAACTGCTTCGCCTTGGAGGGGGCCACCGCCAGCGCTTCGGGCCTCGCCTCCCCCCCCGCTGGAAGAGAGACGACAGACGGGGGTGGGGGAGGGGATGGGGGTGAGGGGCGTGCCGAGAGGCGGGGTGGTAATCGAGCGTCCACCTGATAGCACACACGCGGGGAGGGGGGGGTTGTCGAAGCCGGGGGAGGGGAGGCGCCCCCCCCCCCCCCGCCCTCCCCCCTTCCCCCCTCCCATCCTCCCACCCCCACCATTTGGGGGGGGAGATCTCGAGCATTTCTGACCCCCACGTCAGAGCCTGAGGCCACATCCGCAACACACCTATAAATACCAATCCTGCCTCTGGATTATTCATGATAATGATGCCAGCTGAAGCTGTCACACGTCGCTCAGCGCCTGCGCATCGACAGGACCTGCAGACCACCAAGCTCCTGAGTGGGAGTTCTGCCAGCTAGACAAGTGTGAACTTTCCTGTCGCCAAGGGAAGGTTCTGGAAATGTGTTCTTGGGACTCGTGCTGCAGGCACGTGTTTGGCGAGCTACGGGTCTACAGCTTTGAGATCCTCTCACCACAAATGTACACGAGAGCCGTAGGACACATCCCCTCAGCCGTACATACCGTCCCGTTTCTTCAGCAGGTTGTGGAGTGTGCTCCCCTTTGCGCTGTCTGTGTGAAACCAAAAGAGAGGCAGTTAGTTGTGTGTGTGTGTGTGTGTGTGGGCATGTTTGCGCATGCGTGTGCACGTACTTGTATGTTTGGGCGCACACATGTGTGCGTATGTTTGTGTGTGTGTGTGCATGTGTGTATGTTTGAGTCTGTGTGTGTGTGTGTGTGCGCGTGCATGTTGTTGTGTCGATTTCTGGGACGAATACAAATCCTGAAGCCTTGTGTAGCAAACCAGGGGAAACAGACCAGCCAATCCGGCACAGAGGGCGGGTCCATGTCTCTGAGTCACCTATTTCATTGGGAATCTGGCTTTCAAGTCCCCTGGGTTGTTACACTTGGCGGAAATTGTCCAGACCTCTTCTACCTATACCCTATAACTGCTGTCAAATGCATGTGGAAGCAGCTCATTCAAATCCCATTTCAAAAGCTCATGCATTTCTGAATGTCATAGAGATTAGCCAGTGAAGTATGGAACAGGCAAGTTCACAAATGGAAAGAGAGAATAGGGTTGGGTAGGATGCTGATGGGAACAGGCATGTAGTAGGTATCTTCTATCAGAGCAGACGCTACTGTTTGAGTGGATGTGAGAGAGCCGGTTGAGGACCAATACACCATTATCTCCAGTGAGGTTGGCTCCCAGACAGCGTAGCGTGATGGTGAGAGATTCTCTCCCCCGGCTGGAGCGGGTCTGGGTGCGCACATGCACGTCTCCCTTCCTCACTTCATCGGTCTCTTTAAGATTCTCTCCCCTTGGTTGTTTACATTTATGCTCGAATCTTTCTCTCACTCTATATTTTCCCTTCACAACTTGTATATTTTAGTTTACTTTAGCCACGGCAAACCCTCAGAGGCAATAAAATAGCTCCCGATATATTCAAATCTCGGACCTGTACTTAGACAACACCGTGTCATAATGGATCGAGAGAGAGAGCTCAAAATGGACAGTATATCGACCCAAAGGCTTTACCTGAGTAGTAGACGAGTAGAGTACCGAGCAGCAGGAGCTGGAGGAAGAGCTTGTGGACCGCCATCGTCTCCTCCACCGTCTCAGCCGAGGTTCTGAGGTGTCTCTGGGGCCAGGTGAGGGGTGGGGTGAGGGTTGGTGGGGGGGTGGGGGGACTGCAGCTGGAGCAGACGAGGCAGCCCCCGGGGCCCAGAGAGCAAACATTCCTGTCCTGGAGGGAAACCTGCTCGTGCCGGTTGAGGAATGCACACAGAGATGGTTTAAAGGGATAGTCCCCATGCCGTCTCCGGATGATTCCGGAAAACACAAAGGGTCGTCTGCTTAGGGTGTCCCATAGCGATGGCTGTGTGAATCCCTCCACGGTCTGTCGAATATCTTTTGTATACGACAGGTAGTCTCTATTCTGTTGTGGAGACGCACTTAACACAATGGGGTGTGGTGGTAAGTGGTGTTTGTTAGGTTTCAGCACGTTCAGTCGGTGTACCGCTGTGCGCTAGCCGGGGCCCAAACTCTTTCCCAACCCACTGTGATGCTCTCTGCAGTAGAGCAAAGCATTTCAAAATGGTCAACTGTCTACCATTTGAAGTGGTCAGTGGTTTGAATCTCGGTTTTCTTACACAGAGGGGCAGCTGTCGAAACAAAACAAAACATCAAACATATACTGATGTACACTGCTTCATAGAAGTACACAGACATCACGACACAGGATAAGTCACCTTTCACCTTTCAGTGTGATTTCACTCCCTTGAAATCACGCATGAAATCACTGCATGTTACCATGCAGAAAGAGCACAACATCTCAAGGGAAGGACAGATGTCTCTCGGTATGAAATAACTCAAGTCTTCTAGCACTTAACTTCAGTTCCTGCCATGAATTTGAAAGAAGTCGGACCCTCTAGACATGTAAACACCACAAGTACAGCAGGGGGCAGCGTGAAAGTGTGACACCTCCAGCAACGTTTGACTGAAATAGCTTTAGCAGGCGTTGGGTGGTGATAACACATCTGTTCCGATAACTGCTTTGGAGGAAATGTTCGAGAAGTGTACGGACATATCAAGAGAAAGACACTCAATTCTCTCCGTTAAATGAGACAACACATAAATGACTGTACGAAAACAACATCACTGACATAACTAGAAGAATCTTTCCTGAAAGATAGATGCTTCTTGTGTAGATGTTTAGAGGGAGACAAGTCAATGGTGCATTGTAGATGTAATGTAATTGAACCTTCCAATTAAAAACTTCCGGAAACAACCGCAAGTTTACAGTGGGACCCTGGTAAGCTTAGCCTTTCAATCGAAAGAAACCAGTCTGTTCCCATGTTAGTAATACACGCTTATATATACCCATTTAGTATATACACTTAGCATGTACACGCTTCTCTTTGGTGTATAGAATCTGAATGCTGCTCATCCTATTTATCCAATTTATCACTGATGGCACTTTGATCCGTTAAGAGGAAATATGACATAAGAGCTTTGGTGCAAGGAGGATCCTTGAATTGGCAATGTTCATTTAACGGCTGGTTAGGCTTTCAGAGGGACAGGAAGATTAATGACATCTGTCTGCATTCTCCTCCCAAGGGGGCGTGACCGCCACAGTCGCATGGGGACACGATACCCTCCCCCCTCCCCCTCCCACCCCATGAGTCTGAAATATAACTGAATCGGAAATATAACGCCACACTCCACACAGCGTGGTCATGGACCTCCCCTACTCCTCCCCTACTCCTCCCCTACTCCTCCCCTACTCCTCCCCTACCCCTTTCTTACATTATGGGGGGGGGGGGTGGGACGCTGTCCTGTTATTATATTAGAATTGGCACCATACACCATGCAGCACTTTCTACACACGATGTGTACCCACGACCAAGTCGAGGCTGAAGGCCAAGGAAAGATTGTTAATTGAATTCATATGAATGTGGTTCTTACAGCTTCATGGAAATCATGCACAGGGGTCTCTGAAGAGGTTCCATACTGCTAGTCTTCCAAACATGCCTCCGGTGTGTTTTTTGAATGCCTTGCAGTCTACCCATATTCATGAGTGATTTTCCCTGTCCTTCAGCACAGGTATCGCTGTATTGTGCCGAGCAAAACAGGGATGTTTCAATGACAGTACTATACTGGAGTGTCACAGAACAAAGGATTTTCACAGGGATGGTTCAGTGATCACAAATTGGTTTCAGAGAACTCAAGCGTGTAAGTGTGTGAAAGTCAACACCGTACACATATTTGTATTGATTTATTATTAATTATCAACAACCAGCAATGCCTGGGACCTCTATGGTAGTAACACAACAGTCAGTGTGAAAGGGTCGTGGGTTTGGATCCCTGGTTCACTCCTCTGGCTCCTCGGTGCCGTAGCCCAGCCGGCTGGCGGAGGGGAAGTGAGCCCAGAAGGTTCTGGCCAGGTCCTCGATCTTTTCATAGCCAGCGTGCGAGCGCAGCTCCTCCACCCAGCCGAAGAAGTCGGAGGAGGTCAGCGCCCAGTTGGGCACGTTGCGCTTGTCCCGGGAGGCTCCTGACGACCAGAACAGGGAAGGGTCACTGACGGACAGCACAGTACCACGGGCTCGGCCCAATTATACACACAAACTGGTTCGGTAGCTGTGGAGATCTAGCAAAACTTTCCCAAACAGTGTGGGTCTCCTGTGTCCCTGTTCCTGGAGCTGCACCAATCAGAGCAAGCGCAATCCGTCTCTCCACACGATATCTTACCCCCTTATACAAGCTAAGGTTACGATGCTTTCCTTTATCCAAAGTCAATAAACTTTCTGGTACAAAACGGCTTGTCTTCCAATGAAAGGAGAGCCGCATAGAGCCGTTGTTGAGCAGCAATGGCTTATGG
This sequence comes from Osmerus eperlanus, assembly GCF_963692335.1. NCBI lineage: Eukaryota > Metazoa > Chordata > Actinopteri > Osmeriformes > Osmeridae > Osmerus > Osmerus eperlanus. Next base: position 10,171,081 of record NC_085038.1, read on the forward strand.
TGAATTACAGGGAGTCTGGTCAGGCAGGGCCCCCTGGAGACCTTCAGGCCCAGGCTCACCTCTTTATAAGGGCAAGGTGGGGTCTGCTAACATGGACAACAATGCTGCCCACCAGAAAGAAATGTGCACGGTTCAACCCGCAAACTCTTGCGGGTTGAATCGTGCACATTTCCCCTGCTGTAGACCCTAAGAACCTGTTTGTTTCTGGATGCTCGTGCACACTCAAACATTGAAACGAGCACGCTCGTTTGATTGAGTCCAGTCTCTGGTCCACTTACCTTCAGCTTCCTCTCCTGTCATCTCCTCTGCCCCTGGGGGAGACAAAAACAAACCCGCAAAATGATTCAAACCATCTGACAGGCATGAAGCAACCGTTCGGCTTCTTCAAACTGCCTCGCTTTAGAGAGGATTTGATCGCGCCTTTCCTCACTGTAGTCGTGTCATTGACGTGAACGATAACTCCACTAAACTGGATATCCACAGTAGTAAAACACACATGGGCTGCTGTGTTCTGAGTACTGAAGGGATTTTTTTTTCTCGCCACCTCGGTGTGTTTGCCAATGCTCTTTCAAGCCAACACCCCCCGCACCTCCCCCATTTTCTCTCTCTCTTCTATCTCTCTCTCTGCCTCTCTCTCTCATCGTGTGACTGGGCTGCGTGGACCAGGCAAGCTACCAGCGGGGAGAGGCCGAAAGGTATGGAGGGTAGGGACAGAGGCTGAGAAAGGCAGTGAGTTGGAACCCAGGCGATGTGTCGGGAGAGGTGGCCACTTGTAAGTGCCCTTGGGCTCCCGTGACATTTGGACACGGGCGACCTTTCATTAGAGCGGCGGAGACGGGAGGGAAGGTCGCCCGAGCCAGAGACGAGACGAGGAGGAAACAAGCAGAAGGCCACCGAAAGCGAAGAGCAGAGGACTCCCAACTTGGTAAATAGACAGAGATGAGTGGCGGAGGCCAAGACAAACGACATCCCAGAGGGGAGGGAGGAGGAGGAGGAGGGGGGGGGCTGGTAGGAGAGAGAGAAGGGAAGGGGGCTCTCTGATGTATGACCCTGACAACCCTTAGCAAGCTTCATCAAAACACCGTAATTTATATTCCATCAATCATATCACAGACAAGCTCAAACGTAACCTTATACCCCCCCCCCCCCCCCCAACCCCCGACAACATAAAAGTGACGCTGTGGCAGTATACGTTCCATAGACGGTAAAAACGACTATTTCGCCTTTTTAGGGGACAACTAGAACAACATGCGTGCCGTGGAACAACAAGTACAACGTGCGTATTATGGACAGCATTGTTCCCTTGCTCCACTGGTGACAAGAAAAGTCATCCCAATGTCCTCACAGACCAGTTATTGATTACTAACTGCATTCCAATATTTAAACAATATGTCTGTGTGACAGCAGTTATAATAATAATAATGTGGTAAGAGACAGTATGAGGGAGATACTACATAACTTCTTCAAAGTGCACTACTAATATGAATCCAAACCGGAAATGTATTCTAACTTCCTAGTTAACTTAACTGCCTGAATTCAGATGCTGGCAGTTGGCGTTTCCTGTTCTCTCAGAGGAAAACCAAGGAAAGACAGGGAAAGGATCCAGCTTTGAGTGACAACCCAACACAGACCATTTCACACAGCGAACGGAACAGATTATTACCAGACCATTTAGTCGAGCTGGTACCAAATCGACGTTGGCTTCACAGTCAATTAATCAGAGCTGGCTAAAAGTCACAGATCCAGGATCAGCAATGCTTCTCCCCCTGCTGAGGTGACTCACCAGTGAGGTGGAGGAGGCCGAGAAAGGCCACGCCGAAGAGGATGAAGATGAAGAGATTACGCATGGCTGTCGGACGCAACAGGAGCAGAGGTGAACAACGGGCAGACCTTGTCCTCGACGACGGTGCTTCAGGAGAAAAGACGGGATCACACGTCATTCGGAAGTGAACAAAAAATAAGAAGCATCGAGGTGTAGGCCATGAGAATTCAAAGATTCAGCCAAACAACTTGACTCACAGCGCCACCAAACCACGAGCACAGAGAACAGTCGCTGCCGACACAAACAGGTGCACAAAGAAAAACGACTTCCGACACTTTCCTATCGTTGATGAAACAGACAGTTCCTCAACTTAAAAAGTCATCGTCGTGTTCTCCTGTTTTCGAGTTGGCGAGCAGATACCTGATGCTGGATGCTGAGTCTGGGCCTCCTTGGTGAAGAGTGTGTGCGTGGGAGGGTGTGTGGGCCCGGCTATACCCGGGCCAGCGATGGGAGAGAGGAGCCCTCCTGGATGTGTTTGTCTTTCACACTTCTGCTCCACATTCTATACCTCCCCTCTGAGCCAGGCTCTCTCTCTCCTGCTTCCCCTCCACATCTCACACCTGTTCCGGGCTGAAAGGCCGGCATTGTGGTGAACATGGTGCAGCAGGAGTGACAAAAGGCGGGAGGAATGTCGAAACTCAGTCTGCTGTCTGCTTTTCAAAGAAAACACTGACCAAAATCCGAATATATAGTATGTTCTTTTTTTTCACTCCTAACAGTTACAGAGAACTGGTACAAATAGTTAAGGAGAATCCAAAGATTACCAATATATTAATATTGTGATAATAAATGGATTCATCATGGTCATGGATTCACCATGACCTCCAAAGACCATGAAAACGACCCCAAAGTCACACATGAATCAAGTTTCAAAAACAGGCACACTGTACTGAATTACCAGTCCTCAAACCCATATATATATATAAAAAGAAACAGATTTTCACTCGAGGCTCATTTCCCCTACAAAGCGGAGGTCTGGTTGGGGAAAGGGAAAACTCTGGAAACTCCTGAATCCACATAGCGGCAGCTCCTCGAGGAGAAAGATGGACAGATTAGACGTGAGGTACAGCATCAGACCCATCTGGATTGGATCTGACACTGTGTTTAGCTTGAGGAGAGAGAGACTCTGTGACTACAGCAGCCTGGGTAATGGCAGTATCAGCATCAGAGTGTTGTTAGGTAAGCTGTTATATCAATTGGGCCTCTGGGTGCATTTTCTTTTTTTTCTTTACGCATATGCTGCCATCTGCTGGTAGAAATGGGAACAAGGCAGTTGTGATGGACAGTACACAGTGTTACCATGATCTTTTTAATGAGCTGCTGCCTTGTTTCAGAAAGCAGTGGAATCTTGGGATCACACTTCTCCTGCTGGGTGCAAGGTGAGGCGTTATTGTCACCAGGAAGTGAAAATGATGAAAGCTTCTTCTTACTTTGGTGAAATCTTTACAAATGTTGTGCCAGCACAGACTGATATAATGAGAGCTGCTGACACAACGATACCTTTTGTTTTGCTTATTTAGGAAATCTTTTTATTGAACAAAAGCATTTCAGAATGCACCATACTTGGAGTTGGAGTACAGTACCTTTGCGCTGTATATAAATTAATATATTTACCTTTTGTTCTGTTTAAATAGACATATACAGCTGACACGAGAATTAAATTACAGTGCTCAGTAACATTAAGACAGACCTTTAGAAAAAAAAGCAGAAACATTGAACCAATGTTGGCCAACCCCCCCCCTCCTCTCTCACCCCCCCACCCCCCCCACACACAAAAAAAAGGAATTTAATGTTCGTGAAACGGTGTCTTCAATTGGCTGCGTCTCGCTCTTCAGAGAAGCGATGGGTTCACACATGGGCACACGGAACATAAGCGATACCAGAGTGGCACATCCGGTTGTACATCTAAAAAGACATTCGACTCACAGCATACTATGGTTAACATGGTCGCTTCCACACCACAAGGCCAGGGGGCGCCCTAGTCCCTTCCTGGCTCAAAGACAGTCCAGCTTCCCCCGTTCACCTGAGGGACCTGACAACTCTCCAGCCAAACCAAGCAGCCAGATCTCCCGACATATCAAGACCACATCTCCCTTGCTGCGCTGGCTATTGTCATGTACGGGAGGTCGAGGAAGTGTCCTTACTACTTTGGCTGGACACTGTTTTCTGTTCCCACAACTAATCAGTCAACGGTATCCAGGGTCCAACTGGATGGAGCTGAACAGAGCGTGGGTGTAGGTTTAGGTCTGCGCGACAGCTCCAGAACAACCTCCGAACTCCTTTCGAAAACTCCGTTCCCCAAGCGCACCGATCACCTCGACGCAGAAGGAGGAGGTTTGGACCTGGGAAGTTGTGCTGTTCACCAGCAGGGCCATGCCACAAGGTCACAGGGGAAAGGCGTTTTCCGGACATCTGTCCGCACCAAACGAACGGTGTCAAACGACTCACCGTTGCCCAGCAAGTCAAAGGAACGGGGGAAGAGAAGGGCTCGGCCGGGTAGCTCTACTTGAGCTACCGTGACCAGCGGTTGCTGTTGTACCCCCCCCCGCCCCCCGCAGAGTTCCATGGCAACCGTAGCGTAACTGAAGCGCGTGCCTCCTGTGTTCCAGAACGCCGACAGAACAGGAGGGGGGCTCGTCGACGCTCCTGCAGTGTCTCCTACTGTACGCTGTACGGTAAAAGAAGGCTTGTAGTTGGGACGGGGCCGTGCCAAGCGACGGGGCTCCGGTCTGCGTGAGTGCGTGTGTGTGCGTGTGCGTTGGGGGGGGGGGGGGGGGGTCACAGGAGAGGTCGGACCAGGTAGAGTTTGTCTCCGTGCTCGCTGGTGAAGATGGGGGCCTTCTTGTAGTGCTCCACCAGCTCGTCCATGCTGGTGAAGCGCCGCTGGCCGATGCAGTACACCCCCTCCAGCAGCTGCACCTTGAAGTGTTTGTTCTTCCCCACGGCCTTCAGGGACACGGAGAAGTCGCTGGGCTGGGGGGGGGGGGGGGGGAGGAGAGCGTAGCGGGGGAAGAGATGAGAGATGGGGGGGGGGGGGAGGAGGTGAGGGAGCGAGGGGAGTGAGAGAGAGGGTCGGGGGAGCGACAGAACGACGAGCGGTTGGAGAAGGAAGTGGTCGGGAGGACAGGAACACAGAGGGGAGAGTGGAGGGGTCGGATAAGGGACAACGGAAGGAGGGGAGGAGAAGAAAGAGAGGCAGGGTTAATAAGACCATTCTCAATCCTTCGACCAGCAGGGGGGGATATAGTACGTCTCCCCGGTGAAATATCCCCCCCGTTACAACCCACGTTCAGCAACTCCAGATGAATGAGTGCCGATTCACTCTTAACCAGCCGGGCACCCCTGTCCAAGCACTCACCGAAGATTCGCTGTCCCGGACCAGGAAGTCCCCCTCGGACGCCCGCTCTTTCAGCGCGCACTCCGCCTGGTGCCGCGTCACGTCGCCGTAGTACCAGGACTTCCCGGCGAACTTGCCGGTGCTGGAGGGCCCTATGTAGCTAATCTGGGGGGAGTGGGCCGGGCCGGGGGCCGGGCCGTCACCGAGGACCAGGACGTAGTTCTTTGGCACCAGCCCCACCAGGCCCCGGGCGTTCTGACAGCGCCACCACTCCGGGTCGTTCTCGGGCTTCTCCAGGACCTCCATCACCTCGCCCTTGTCAAAGTTCAGCTCCTCGTCCGTCACAGAGCTGAAGGGGTACAAGGTCTGGACTGTGTGGAGGGGCTTGCTGCAGGGCCCCGATTGGCCGTTGACCAGCACCACCGCTCCGCCCACCCGCTGGTAGCCTGGCGACGGGTCTCCCGAGGCCGCCTCCCCCTCCCCTTCCTCCAGGACGTAATTGGAGGGGAACCAGCCCACCTGACCACCGGCACTGCCCCGCCACCAGCCGTCGCTGCACTTCTCCATGACGACGACCTTCGACCCCTTGACGAGGGTCAGCTCGTCTTCGCGTTCCGCCACGTAGGCGAACTTCACCAGCGCGGGGATGTTGAGGTCGTAGATGCGTTCGGCCCCGCCCCCTCCGCTGCCATTGGACAGGAACTCGGCGTCGGTGCTCGGCGTGGGAGAAGCATCACGGGCAATGGTCTTTCTCTTAGTCTTGCCAAGACCTGAGAGAGAGGAGGAGAGAGGGTATTACTCACTGACTTTCAGTATACTTTTCAGTATAACTTCTTTCAAGTGTGTTAACCCTAATCTGTAGAGCTGAGGCAAACATCCTTTCGAACTTCAAACCAGAATCCTCCGAGAGGGTCAGTGACCTGTCAGAAGAGGATGCACTTCACCACGTCTGACGAGAGAGGGGCGTTAATTACAACCGCTGGTGTTTGCAGGAGCTGGCTCTCTCAGAGGCCGCGAGAAGTAAACACTTCAGGGCGAGCGAGGGAGCGAGGAGTATCGGGCCTTCCTAGCAGCGCAGAGGCTGTGAGTGCTGCCGGCGTATTGGGTAGCCATGCTAATTCCCACCTAGCCGCCACGCTGCCAGGGCCCCCTTCTGATACAGGAAGTGCAGATCGGATGACGCCTGAGAGGACCTGGCCCCCTCGCTGGAAAATGCTGACCCTTCCCTCCCCAACCTCTTTCCTACACCGCTGTCGACTGCGTTTCGAAAATTTCCATCCGCATATTGACCCTCCTCTCTCTCTCGCTCTCCTTTTCTTTTGAGTCGACACCAAGGTCTCTCCCTCCTTCTTTCTCCCAGAAGGGTCTTTATGAATGTAGCTCTCTGGACAAACACATGGAACGTCAACACATCTATAACGCAGCTCTTAGCCCGCTGCTACGGTTCATAGCAGTGTGACTCAAACCCGACCCTATGGTGTGTGTGTGTGCGACGCAACACCTGACAAAGAACTGGTAAATAGTGAGGACACAGTGAAAGTGCAGCCACGAGCAGCCACGAAGCGGATGTCTGCCAAAGTCAACCTCAGCCAGGAAGAAGGCTCACAGAAGGTCACAAACAGCACCTCTCCATCTCTCTCCATCTCTCTCCATCTCTCTCTCCATCTCTCCATCTGTCTCCATCTCTCTCTCTCTTCTCAGATTCCGTCCTTCCCCCACTCAAGCATGAAACGAGACCAGTCAGTGTTCGTGTGACCTTTTCCAGAAGCTTCCCTGCACCCCCCCTCCCTTCCCCCCATGTGAACGAGAGCAGGGCTTTCAGCAGGAGAAGGGCTTCCGTGCATGTGCTCCCTGCGGGACACCGGTCCTCGGAACCACCCGGAAGACGCACCGCACGCAAAAGGTACAATGGCTTCGACTCGCCCCGGGGGCATGCATGGGTGGGGTCAGGGATTCGAGGCGCGCTTGTTCCGATACATACGGTTTAAAGGCAAACTGCCACGAGAAGCATCTGTCACGCTAGTCTGAAACGAAACGAAGCACACAACCAAGGGCAAACTGGACACATGACTAGGCACAGGACATACTTAAATGTATGTTTTGAAGTAAACATGTAAAAAAAGGGGTTACATTCACAAGCAAAATCTTGTGGTATCCAATTCAGCTCTGTGCGAGCGGCAGCGTGTGTGTGTGCCACCAGGCGGTTGGGTGGCACGGGGTTGAAGAATCTTCAACCCAGCATCTTCAATGAAGATGGCTCGATGTGTCATGCGGTAGGGGAAAAAAAAACTGCCATTGATTTCGGAGGCAGTGACCTGAAGCGTGTGAGGGAGGAGAGGAAAGGAGGAGGGGAGTGCGGTTGGTGAAATACCAGCACTTAGCCCCTGCCCAGAAACCCTCCACTAGCCCTCCGTCTCCCACAAACACACCAGACAGACATTATTTATGGTTTCCACAAAAAATTACTTGGGGGGGGGGGGGGGGGGGGGGGGGGGAACAGAGCTGGAATAACATTTCAGTTTCCTTTATGTGGAAAATGGAAAAAAAAGCATGAGCAGAAAGCTGGATGTATACACACAGACACACACTTTGATACACGCATTCATGCAAGCACACACACACACACACACACACACACACATCAAGTCACAGCAATGTGTCAAACCAATCAACTGATTACTGACGTTTTTCTGGAATGTTCCTTCGGGCCCCTCTGCCAGTTCCAGGGCCGGCCACAACGCCACGCTACTCTCGCTCGCTCAACGGCAAGAGCGTGAGTACAATAGCTTAGCACGGGCGAGTAAAGCTGCATTCAGCCCACCTGTACATTTACATTTAGTCATTTAGCAGACGCTCTTATCCAGACCGATTTACAGTAAGAACAGGGACATTCCCCCCGAAAGCAAGGAGGGTGAAGTGCCTTGCCCAAGGACACAACGTCATTTGGCATGGCTGGGAATCGAACTGGCAACCTTCAGATTACTAGCCCGACTCCCTCACCGCTCAGCCATCTGACTCCCTGTGCTCTCTGTAGCGAGAGCACAGTGCCAAGTCTCATCCAGAGCTCCAGGTACGTACGGGGGGTCTGACGGGAGAGCTCAAGCTGGGTTGATGAGATGTCGTGTGGTGAGTGACGACTCAAGACACAACCAACCATCACCCAGGTGTGTGTTCAACACTGGTGGTTTATCAAGAGAGCTACAAGCACTTCCGGTCTTATAATCCAGAGTGTACTTGGAGTATAAATACTGTTGGGATTTTGGTATTCAGTATACAGTACCAGTCAAAAGTTTGGACACATGGGAAAATGTGTCCAAACTTTTGACTGGTACTGAATATTTTCGATATTTACGAAAACGAATGGAACCGTAGCGGTGCCTATGGGAAGAATTATAAACCGGTATATCCTTTCGCAAAAAACTTGAAGCAGTTGACAACAGCAAGACATTAGTTGGCCCTTACACAAGGAAACTCTAAGCTCAGCAGTGCTGAGTGCTGTTAATGTTCTCCATTAACGCTGACTAATGAGGACAGAGCCTTCTCCTTCACCTGAAGCTGTGAGTAGTAGTATTTTTCCAGAGTGTCATGGACAACAGGCACAGCGAGCATCGTTTTCCTACACAGGATCTTTGGCAGTCTCCATGCTACCTCGTGGCACACGACAGAGCTGCAGAACAGGGATGAATTTTCCGTGAAATGCAGTTCACTGACTCATGGAGCTGTTCAGCGCAGCGTGGCTCTCTGAGGTCACTGCGGTTGCCCTGCGCACTGATTTTGCACAAGCCTACGTCACCCTGGTAAGGTCTGTGTAATTATTACTGCTCATGACAGCTGGGTTATTCTCTCATTTTATCTCCTGCTCTATTCTCTCTCTCCCCCCCTCTCTCCTAGGTGTGCTAAGAGACCAATTAATCACAGGGCCGACCACGGCTTCATCTCCTCCCCTTTTCATCAGGGGCTTATTGATTTGGGGGGGGGGGGGGAGAAGAAATCTAACTGTAGCAGGAGGGGAGAGATATGGTCAGCCATATCCTGAAGTACAATCACAGAGGAAAGTCAAATGTAAAAAAGATGATAATCTGGTTTTGCCGGCCACTCATTTTCTTTCAATTACGATTTTTGTCTCTGGACTGGGGGGGGGCTGAAGGGAGGGGGCAGAACCCTCTCTGAGTGCTCGCTGAGAGAACGAGGGAGGCTGTGAGAGCTGGAGAGATGGCGAGGGGATAAAGAGGAGCGCTCGCTCGCTCGCTTATCTCCCAGATGCTCCTTTTCTAGGAAGAAAAACCCTCCGACGAGACAATCTGCCGTGTGAGGAGAAACAGCTGGAGCCGCCTCGACTGGGCCCGTCTCCCCCGCCCGTTCCCTTCTCAGCACGCCAGGCCGTCACGGACACAGGCCGTCACGGATCTCCGCCACCTCAGAAATTCCACCCGGTACCGTCGAGCGCATCTCAAAATGTTCCGCGGGGAACTCCCAGGACGGACAAAGGCCGTGCTAGTACCGACCCTTGGCGATGCGTTAACTCCAAGGCACAATAGGGACCGTCGGCATAGCTACAATTCTCTGGACGAGGGGAGGGGGGAACAGACAGGCGCCATTACGTTGTCGAGTTCAATCCAGAGAGATGCAAGTAAAAGCACAAAGGCCAGAGGCTTAAATCAAGGCCCGTGGGCCAAGTCTGGAAAATCTGCACCAAAAAGTAAAGTTGACTTGGAATGCAGACAACTTACAGACACGTACGCATATATCTGTCCCTTGATGTCATTCTCATTCCCCGGTGTTGCCCTGAGTGAAATTGAGTTTGACACCCCTGCTCTAAGCAGTACTGATTAGCACCCTGATTAGACAACTTATTCCACAAGAATTAGCGTTGAATCCACTCATCTGACGAAACGACCATTTGTTTGTTGCTTTGTTTTGCTCAACAGGCCGCGAACATGCACACAGCATGGTGCGTCTCTAGCAGGGCGAGCAGGCCCAGACACTGGAAGCAGGAAAGACGATGTCAGCCTGATGGTATTTGGAGTGTCGGGAATTCACAGTGCGGAGCCCCGGACACTAACAATCCCACTCTGACACTTCATCTCCCAGGGTGCACGGGAGGAGCGGCGAGCTCACAAAGAGCCGTGCCACTCCGTGACTACAGCCGGCCCGCCTGAGTGGCCATGCCTCTATCATAAAGTACTTTGTCTCTCGCCAGCGCTGACAAGATTAGCCCATCGCTGAGCTGGCTCCTGCATGGGAACAAAGAGTGCCCCCCGCACCCCCCCTCCCTCCCTCCCTGAAACTCTGTCAGGATTCTATTTATGCATCACTGGCAGCTCCTGGTCGACGGCTACATTGATTTGGGAACCGTCACTGTTTGCGTATCGCAGTTATGTATTAACCCTGAGGTCTTATCTACTACACTCCTGGATCAGTCCAAAGACAGAGCACAAAGAGGATACTTTTCAACTTGGAGAAGCATTTTTTTTCAAAGAATAAGAGTTTATTTTTATTTTTCAACATTGGGTGAGCATGTCACTCTTCAGAATTTGGCACGTTAGCGAGTGTACTCTCCGGTGTTAGCCTGTAGCGTTAGCGTACCGCCCGAGAACACGCGGCCCTTAACCTCTCGCTCTTCTAGGAGCTGCATGACTCGTCGAGGCAAGTTGGAGGTCACAGGGTACTTGTGCATTCCACTGACAGCGAGCGACTGACGGCTGGACGGGTGAAAGAGTTCTACGAGTTGAAAGAGCCTGACGTCGTTGAGGGATAGCTATGGAGGGCAGAGGACAGTCAACATAGCCATTCTTAACAGTCCAAAATAAAAAAAATCCTGAAGGATTGCCAAATCCCACCAACGCGGTCCAAATCTGTATTTATTCTTCATCAAACTGAAGTTTGACACGCTTAACTGAGTTCAAATCCGCCCTAGCTTAGAGAAGCTATATTTGACACAAACTGTGGTAAGAGGTCAAGTACAGACACAACAACAACACGACAACTATCCTGCCTAACATGTGACAATGTCTCTCTCCATGTGGCCTACATGAGCACTACCTTCTGTACACCCTGTCACTCACGAGCACTAACAGTTAAATCAGTAATCCATAAACTTGTTTATAGGGTATACCATTTGGAGCTGAAGAGGAAGAGGACTTTCATAACACGGTTCGGTATTAAACCTGACATTTGGAATTATCTTCAAACTCTTGTTTACTGCTTCTTCCTCCAAGCGCGCTTCTGGAACTGATCAAAATGCCAAGGCCGTCCCCTGTATCCACTCACGGAGGTTCATTAATTAGCTTCAGCGCTGGCGTAGCGTTCCAGACGAGGTGTTCTGATCCTAGCAGGTCTTGAGCCAGGCCCTCCAGGCTGGCTCTTCAAGCCTCATTACCACCCCCTCGGCTCTGAGAGCTGCCTCCAGACCTTCGATCCGGAGACTTCACCTAGCCTGTAATTAATAGCCTGAGAAACCAGCTACCATCCACTCACCTCCCTCACCCCCCTTCCCCACCACCATCCCCCCCCTCCCCACCGCCTCGTTTGATAAGCCCGTCTACGCTGACCTCCTGGAGGAGACGTTGCTGAGGGCAGCTCATTAGTGCACGATGCGATGGTTCTGAAAGAGCAGTGTGTCCGCGCGGAGGCCTTGATCGGGCTGAGCTGCAGCGTGGCACGGCCGGGGCAGAGGACAAACACAAGCCCTCACACGGGTTAAACACTCCCCCACCACACTGACAACAGCACATGTGTAGTGGTGTCTGGGTAGGTGGGTGAATGGTGAATTTCAAAGGTTCCCAAGCGATCCCGATGCATAAATCAAGTCGGGTTGATAAACAACGTTAGAAGACTGCGTCGGTGATACTCATGTCGATGTGAAGTTCACGGCTCTTCGCGGTCGAAGAACAATTTCCACAAAACAAACCACTGGGAAATAACATTATTTGAACAAAGGCTGCTGGCTAGCTCTGTCCAGCTCGAATCTAGCTCGAATTTAAGAGGTTATATATGGCAAGTCATCTTCCCTTCCCTTTTCCTCTAGGGTGGTCATACGCCGTATAGCTGAGTAGACGCATCACAGCTCTGGCCCTGAACCACCTCGGCTGCTGCACAGATCTTAAACCAACTTCCCAAAACATCCCTGAAGCCACTTGGCCTGCAAGGTCAACACCCAAGAGCCGCTGTTCGAAATAACTCAAGACCTGAAAACAGGTTCGGACTTGTGTGGACCATGCGACAAACAGATGAACCTTCACCTCCCACTTCCCCACCCCCCCACCACCTCCCCCTGGCCTCATGGAAAGAACTTACCGAGGGTGTCCTTCAGGTTCTTGACCAGCGAGCCCTTCTTCAGGCTGTTCTTGCGCTCCACGTAGTTGGATGGCACGTAGCCCGTCAGGTTGGCGGCGTTGCGGACCCGCCACCACGTCTTGGAGTCGTCCAGCAGCCAGAGGCGCTCGTTCTTCCTGATGTCCAGCTCCTGGTCCTGCTGGGCGGTGTAGTCCCACTTGGCTACAACTATCACCTCCTCCGTCATCTTTCATGGAGTCGCCTCTGGGAGACACACAGGGGGGCACAGCAGGGGGTCAGGGCGGGGTTGGAGGGTAAGGCTAGCGCGCCACCATTAGCACGCCACCATTAGCGCGCCACCATTAGCGCGCCACCATTAGCGCGCCACCATTAGCGCGCCACCATTAGCGCTGGGACTTTGTTTGCGGTTGGTGCATTGCGTGCGTGGGGAGATGTGGGTACTTTTTCTCAGAAGCTAGTCTGTGTGTGCGCGCGTATGACTGGCCAGACAGATGTTGTTAGACATCTGGTGATGTCTCGGTTATCCTCAGGATGCAGACGTCCCTGGTTGGCTGACACGCTAAGTTGTGTGCGTGCGTCTGTGTGTATGTTGTGTTTCACAATTCAACATGTAGAAATAAATGCAATCAAGGACGGGGTCTCCCCCTCTCTCTCTCTCTCTCTCTCTCTCTCCACCTCTCTTTCTCCCCCTGTCCCCCACCCTGCCCTCCCCAGGCACGGAGGGAGACTCTTAATTTAAACACTTTCTCGGGGCCACGCGGGACCCTGTTCTCCATCACTCCGAGTGCCTCTCCCTTTTCATGAGCATTTCTTATTCATCTTAAACGCCTTGAATTATTCAGCAACACCCCGAGAGGAGCACTGTGCCATGTTAAATGAGTCTATAAACACACGACTTATGGAGCTGGAGGGAGAGTAAGATAGGAAGGAGGGAGAGAGAGAGAGAGATAGGAGACAGTAAGGGGGGAGGGAGGAGAGAGAAGAAACTGGCAGTACCATATGGCCCCCCGGCCTAATAAGGAGCACATCAAACAAACCCAGGCAGGTAGCCACTCCTTCACGGGAGAACAACAAGCTCCGAGCGTTTTCTATTCTGGGGGCTGGAGGATGGGGGAGAGAAGGGGGCTGGAGGGTGGGGAGAGAGGGGCGATTGAGGGTGGGGAGGAGGGTGGCTGGAGGAGGGGGGGTGGTACAACATGGAAAGGGAAAAAAGAGCGGGAGAAGAAAGAAAGTGAGGAGCAGGAGAAAGTAGAAAGGCAGAGACGGAGGAGAGAGAGATTTCTAGAGACGGAAAGAGAAGCGCTGAGAGGCGCGGAGGAGGAGGGAGAGAGAGACGTGAGAGACGGACGGACGGAAAGAGCGAGGGACAAAAGACAGAGAGAGAGAGACAATGAGACAGAGCGACAGAGAGGCACCGAGAGAGCCCGTGCCCTTCAAAAGTGCTTACTGGCTCGCGTCCCTGGAGAGGCTGTGCGTCACACACAAGATACTGCCGCCACAGGCCGTCCTCTCTGTCTCTCCGCCCCAGGTCACGCTTCTCATTTCATGAAACAAAGTTGTCAGTGGGCACCTGTGTTCAGTGTGTGATCCGAATTAGAGCCAGATTTCTCAGGATTATAACAGATATAGGCCTATCGGGGTCGGGTGAATATGCGCCCATTTGAGAAAGAAACTGAAGCTATATAGGTACAATGTTATGTTTATTTTCTTCGTGTAAGTTAAATATGTTTGTTCTATTTGTGGGGCTTCTTTGGTTTAGTTTATTAAGAATAAGTGAAGTGATGTTTACAGTCAGACCCATTCTGTATGTTAAAGTCTGTTGTTAAAAACCATGAAATGTCCTTCCTCCATTACATATATTTGTGTGTTTGGTAACCACATTTGAGGGATCATAGCTAATAAATTGTGTTTATGGATATTTTTTTTAAATATTATATGCAGTGTATATATACACAAGAATATCCGCATTGGACATTTTCTATTCCCTATAGGTATTGGAATCAGCCCTAAAAATCCAGTGTATGGCTAAACAAATTCAAACCAATCCGCAGAGTTGATCATTTACTGACATCCACAGTCTCTCTCTAGAGGGAGAACATTTGAAATGAGGAATGTTCAGAAGCATTCATTTCCATTTTTGTGGCTGATATTTATAGCTCTGCGCACCAGAGCTGTCGAATATGTTCAAGAAAGCCACCGTTGTTTGGAGGGGTGGGGTGGGGTGGGGGGGGTGATGATGTCACATTTCAGGAATCCTCTGCTTAGTCACCCGAGAGTCAACTGGCATGTTGAAAAGTCACCATGGCAGAGAGGCTGACTTCAATGTCTCTCTGGTTGAATAACAGCAAGATGTAAGGCAGTATGAAAATGCCATTCCATCGTTTGTGCTTAATAGCACCAAAACCCTAATGCCAGTTTATTTGAATTAAATATAATTGCATTTATTAAGCAGTGGATTTTCCTTAAAAGCACAGGTGGTTACACCCTAACCTGTTCCAACAGTGCTCGTGCGTGCTCAGTGCCCGAGGGCAGCTAGAACAAATGTTTAGACCCCAGCCCGGCCTGTTTCTGCTGTGTTCCCCACCCTCCGCTTCCCTGACATCAACACACCTCCCTTCCATAGCAGCCACACGCACATCCCAGGCACTGTCTCACAGAGCCTACACCGGGACCAGATCCCAAATCCATACGGACAGCCTGCAGCAGACGACAGAATCCATAGGCGTCGACGCCTGTCAATAACACCAATCCAGTAATAACTGTCTCCAATGGCAGAGAGAGGTATGAAGGTCGGCAGGTTGTGGGGATTCCCCCTTGGGAGAGGAGGACTGGCTGGATGAGTATGGGAACCAGTTTCCCCATGATGGAATGAGCTCTGGACTCCGGAACCCTAACAGGTTTAAAACCGGTCGGAAATTCCCAATCTCATTTCACTCTAATCCAATCAGAGGAGCCTTTTATTAGTTTGAGGCAGCAGAGGGGAACTGCCCAGGACTGCCCAGCCTCACGACCGTCAGCTAGGACGTGCGCTCGTGACCTCTGCAGGGAGCGGGCGCCTCGCGCCAGAGGGGCTCCGAGTCGCCCCGCGTGGCACAGGCGCCCCGGCTTCAGCTCCGCCTGCCAGCTGTGCCCTCTCGCCTCGCGTCCCGTTGACAAGGTGACGCGTCGCGGCTCACCTGGTCTTAACCCGGGCTCCACAGGAGACGCCAGGCTCCGGTCGTGCTATGCCAACGGAACAACATGTCAGTGAGGGGCGAATGATTTAAGAACTACCGTGTTTGTGTGTGTTGGTATACTTGGAAACTAGGTTTCCAAGTATACCACCGGAGGACTACTCAACACGTGCCACAGCAGTAAACAAATGTCTGTGGGTGTGTTCTCCTCCGGGTGTGGATCCCTTGTAGCGTGAGGGAGCTTTAGAGATCCCAGCAGGGCTGAGGTCTCTGTGGACGGCAGGCTCGTCTCAGCGCAGGCCTGTTTGCGCTCCGGGGCTAGCTAGCTTTGGCTTCACGGTAAAACCGGCTGGCGGAGGTGAAGCACTGACGGTGCGCAGGCCCCCCCGCCACCACCACCACAGCAGCAGCTGGTGGACTAACAAGAGCCCTGCGAGGAGCTGCTGAACACTGCTGAGAAACAACCTGGCATCTGCTAGAGAGGGTGAGAGAGAGAGAGAGAGGGTGAGAGAGAGAGAGGGTGAGAGAGAGAGAGGGTGAGAGAGAGAGAGAGAGAGAGAGAGAGAGAGAGAGAGAGAGAGAGAGAGAGAGAGAGAGAGAGGGTGATAGAGAGAGAGAGACGGGGGGAGGGAATGAGAGAGGGTTAGAGAGAGGCTGGGTGAGATAGTGAAACAGAAGGGTGTACAGAGGGAGATAAGTGCATGGAGGGCAGGAAGGGAGAGAGGACGGGCGAGAGAAAGTCAGCAAGGGAGAAAGAGGGAGGGAGGGAGGAACAGAAGAGGGGAAAGAGAGAGATAAGTACACAGGGAGGGGAGGAAGGGAGAGAAGATAAAAATAAAACACAAGCTCTCTTTATTAATATTCTGCCCCATAAGGGGACTTTAGTTTCAGTACGATCACTAAAGCCCAGGCGCAATAATCCTGCACTCGGCCCCAAAATCCCCCTCATCATCGTTGTCCTTATCACAGTATAATCTTTGCTCTTGGATCAGCCTGCCAGCTCCAGATGAATTCATGGCTTCTGTTCAGTCAAGCTTGCTACCTGGTGCTCTATGGCATGGTAGAAAGTGGTTCGGTAACAGTGGTGCATTGTGGCTGTGACTTGAAAAGCATCCTAAAAATGTCTGGGCACACTTGGGACACGGCCTCTGCCCTGGCTTTAACATGCTCTAAACAGCAGAGAACTGGAGTGGAATTCAGGTGTTCTGCTGCAGGCTCTGGGTTTAAACCACGGGGCGGGAGGAAGGAGGGAGAGAGAGAGAGACGGGGGGAGGGAGAGAGAAAGAGAGAGAGAGAAAGAGAGATTGTGTGTGTGTGTGTGTGTAAGAGAGTGAGTGAGCGGGTGTGAGAGTGAGTGAGTGAGTGAGTGAGTGAGTGAATGAGAGCGTGTGAGAGCGAGCGAGCGAGGATTCGCACACAAAGTATTCAACCAACAACACAGGTGGAGTGTAACATCCAAATGCAACGATCAAAGGACCAAAACACAGATTTGTGGGTACTGGGTAGAGAAGCAGATAAAAGAGAAGAATAAAGGAAGGCAAGAGGTAACCACTTTGTACCAGGGCCTGTCTTCTGATACTTGCCGTGTCAGATTTCAGTCTGGTCTCTCTCTCCTTCTCTTCCTGTGGCCCAGAGTCAAACATGTGACTTGTTCTGAGACCCAGTTGCTGGGAAAGGCTTGACCTCCAGAGGCAAGGAGGATGAGGGGGGGGGGGGGGGTAGGTGCCTGGAGAGAGAGGAGGAGGCCATGGCAGCAACAGAAGGCGACCCCTGCACACAGGAAGTCAGAGTCGTGATCCCCGATGACCCCTGGGAGCACCGCAAGAGCTGTCACAACACAAACAACCCATGGAGTGCCTCAGGGTCAAAACTGTACGCCCGGAGGCTGGGAAGAACGACGCCGCCGCTAGCTAGGAAACGCTCCTCGGCGTGCACAACGTCTTCCCCTCTGTCTCGTGAAGACTCGTCGCTCTGTCAACTCTCACAGCCTCCGACGCTTGGCGACGCCAAACACCCCCCGACATCGAGGCAAAGTGTTTGAATTGCACTCTTCGTTGTCTCAGCGACTGTCGTCCTTGGTGCGCTCCAACTGAGCTCCCCAGACTGTTTAGCATTCAAAGCCAATCTGAACGCGAACACAAGAGAACAACAGATAAAACATCCAATTACGCCTGGTGAGATCCATATCTTTAATAGACTATAACTTCTAAAAGGCTAGGCGAGAGCGCTTACAGGCATTTATGTGGTTTTTAAAAAACTAACGTCACCTCAATTAGAGGAATTGCTCCACAAGAGCGAAGATGGATGAAGGGGGGGGGGGGGGGTGGGGGAGAGAGGTCCTGTAAAAATGTTCTGACCTTTTAAAAGAGCTTTTCAACATGGCGCTAGGAAGGCTAAATGGTGTTGAATAGTGCTGGCTCTTCCAATCAGCCTCTCCTCGTTCTTCGAAATGAAATGCCTGCAGAGCACTACAGGGGGAAAGAGCTGCTTGAAGGGGCCACCACAGCATTAAAACACTGACGCTACAGATCAGATTCAAGCCCCAATGTTTAAGGGTGCCCCGAAAAACACCCAAAGGGTAGTGTGGGTGGGGGCGTGCGCCTGTTAGTAGGTGTGCGAGTGTGTGTTTGCGTGCGCGTGTCAGAAAGACAGCCAGATAAGGGCACAGTTCGAGTTTTCACAATTTGAGTTATCATCTTAAGGCCCAGTCTCTCAAGCCCGCTACAGGCAACGCACAGTAACGCCCGTGTCTGTAAATATCACCAACCAATATCATCCTGCAGGACCACAGACCAGACAATAACTCTAGACGCTGGTTTCAGTTTCAGACCAGGTTGTTTAAGGACAGTTGTCCCCCCCGAACCGCCTCCTTCGCACAAGACCGTTTGAACTTGTGGGATGAGATCGTCCTTCATATGTCTTCTTTGCTAATGACCAAGCTTCCTTTTAAAAAGGAGGGATAGCTTGGCTGACAAAAGGCAAATCAATTGGAAAACGAGGGGCATTTGTTCCTCTGCCAGAGAGCAGTCGTGGTGTGATCAATCTCACTGTGCCTGATTTAAAAACACGGCACAGCCCTTCAAGCCGTCAGCTTGAACAGAGACGCCAATTTGACTGTACGTGGGAGGCACAATGTCTTCAAGGTACAGCTCGGTGGAAACAGTTGCCAACAGGACCAAATGAACAGATTCCAAATAACGGATTTGACCTTGAGAGCTCGGCCTTAACAGGGCTCTGGGGTAAAGGGAGGATGTTGATCTCTCTCTCTCACTCTCTCTCTCTCTCTCCCCCCCATCACACAATTATTCTCACTCTCTTCACTTTTCCTATTCCCCTTTTTGCAAACACAGAGACACACACGCATTCAGGCTGATCCACACACACACACAGCAATCCCACGCTTTCGTTTACACCAGAGATCACGGAACTGAGGCCTACTCGCCCCAACTTTTACCATTAGGAAGCCGGCCTCATTGTCCCCCCTTCAATTTTCCCATAGCTGCGGTCTATAGCCAACCCCTCAACCAGTACTGTAAGGGAGGAGGGGGAGGGCAACAAGAGGGGCCTACACAAGAAGAGGTACTCCATTTCCACAACCAAGTGTTTCTTTGTAGGCAATGAACTTCAGCACAGAAGGTACAGCGCTATGGGTTCCTCATGTGCGCTTGTCTGTGGTTTGCTCTCACTCAAGAAAGACCTAAACTGAAGAGGCGGCTGATGCGAGCAAACAGTGGCACCCGCCAAATTCCCGTCATCGAAACGACGAGCCGAGAGGTGGAAGCTCGTGAGAGGCACCAGTGGAAAGTGTGTTTGACAGCAGGGGACGGGGCCTGGTGTGTGTGTGTGTGTGGGTTTGTGAGTGAAAGAGAAAAATGAACAAAGAAAGAAGGGGCGCGGGGGGGTGAGAGAGAGCGAGATAGAGAGAGAGAGAGAGAGAGAGAGAGAGAGAGAGAGAGAGAGAGAGAGAGAGAGAGAGAGAGAGAGAGAGAGAGAGAGAGAGAGAGAGAGAGAGAGAGAGAGAGAGGGGAAGAGTATTGGGCAGGGCTTGCATCATCCTCACAGTCGGTAATATTCTAGGAATAGATGGCCGATGGGAGACATTTCCGTAGGCCGAGTCTGAGGTGATGGCACACGGACAGGCAGCACTGCCGGGATCAAAGCTGCTATCCTTGTACCGGTCGGATCTAGGCCTACATCCAGAAAAGTATCTCTCAAAGACTTCCATGTATTGGTGCAGTGAACCAACCCCCCTAAAGCGACACTCACGAGAGACATAACCTGCTTGTCCGCTCATAAAAGTAATCTGGGAGATGTGGTTCAACAGGCCCAAGAGGTCATAGGAAGTGAATTTCACTCTGGCAACTGAAGTACACTGGCTTGTCAATAACCCCCCAAAAAACAGGGAAAACCATGGCGAGATGGAAAAGTTTGAGCAGATCACGAAAGTGGAGAACGGATGTAACAGATTTGAGATATGAACATGGGAAGTGTTCCACTTTTTCCATAAACCTTTTTTTTCCCCCAGACACATCACAGCCACAAAGGAAAGAGCCACAATTGAGGTTCAAACAAATATTCATCAAAGCAGAAAGCAGAAACTGGTATTTCCATGCATACGTTGGAACAAGTAAAGGTCAGTAATGAGAACAATCTTGATTTCCAAAAAGGACAACATTGAGTAGGCTATTACTTTTGAGAAAAGCTGACCTACTTCAGACTGCCTTCTGGTGTAAATTGAAGGGAATCTAGGCTACTGAAGTGAATCATTCCTTGGATACTGTAGACTTAGCCACCATACTACAGTACTTGGAACAGACCACTGCAGGTAACAAATGGGAGATGTATGACTTCATCCTTATTGTCATATGTGTACACTTTAGACTCGGCCCTGCCCTTCTGCTGCTAGACGTTGGCTGGTCAAGCATCACAGATGAGACAACCTTGCAAAACAACGGTCATTATCTGAGGAAGACATGACTCACAAACTTCCAAGGCCCAGAAGAAAACCACCTCAGGTGTCGTCTGTCAAGGATAGGAGCCACTTAAAAGGTCACCTGTTTCAAAATGCTCAGCACATTTTCCACTTTGTATTCATTTACATAAGACACGGGAGCAAAGTGACTACGTTTGGTATTGGGACCAGAATCACATGCCAGTGAGGCCTATCGGACATCATTTGCAACCAGGGGCCAAATATTATGCGGCGTAGAAAAGTGCACCCACCTGTCACTATGATGAAACACCACCCATATACGGGAGAAAAAGTCGAGGTGGGTCTCATTCAAATAGCCCTTATGAGCGCAAAAAGCATTTGGCTTCATCAAAGAGCCCACTGACACGAAAAGATCTCTCTAGTCATTTTCTGCCTAGATAACCCCACCACACGGGGATAAAGAGTGCCTCTACTTTACAACCTTTCACAATGATAAAGGACCACTGGCACTTAGGTAATAATATGCAGATGATTGCAGAGTTCCACATAATTAAATACAACCCTGCGCCCTAATACCCTGAGCGGGGGGGGGTCGAGGTCACATGGCAAACCAGCCGTACACACACTGACACAGGCCAGAGCCCTCTTTCTAAGGCCAGACGCCGGTCTCAGTTAACACTCACAAACGGCCGGCTTCAGTAGACCCCGCTGCCTGCTAGCCACCTGTCAAAACACATGGGCCCTCTCTCCTCCCGACAGCTTCGACAACACCAACATTCATTCATCCCCTACAGTCGAGCCATTCACTCGGGCTGGGGCACACTTCTCCCCCCTCCCCCTGAGGATGATGCAGAACGGTCTTCCTGGTATCACCTAGTGTAAACCTACCTATGACCAACAGCCGTGGGTCAGGTGTTCATCTACACAGGCGGAACATTCAGCTGTGCTTCAACCTGTAGGAGAAATCAGGGATCTGGTCATTATCCTTGTTGAGGTGTCTAATACTTCTAACCCACAACCTGAACTGACAGTCACGCTGTTAGGAGACGGACAACTATTTATTCCGCAATGTGCACTCTCTGCAGTTCATGTTGTATATTAATGACTCCGATGGTGATTTGCACACAACCAGCTTGCAAAGAAGCCACCATGGACGTGGTCTACTGGACTGCATCCGTTTACAAGGGCAGGCTGACGGCTAGCAATGTGCTAATCTCTCGCGGTCGACGACGAGGGTTGGCATGGTCTCCTGTGCTCTCTGTACTCTTGCCGTGATAAATCCCTAGTTGGGCCTCGGAAACAAGCAGGCCTGGGTCTGTTTTGGTTCCATGGGGAGAGGTTACAGGCTTCTGCCCCTGGGCCGGCTAGAGAGCTGGAGGCAGACTCTAGAGTCGCAGCAAAGCATCCTTCAAAGCAGGCCTGCAAACCTGTGCCCAAGTTGCAAGGTACTGGGCATTTTCCCTGCAACTCTTACCATAGCTCTGAATCCTTCTTGCCAGTGGCCATTAGACTCTGTAATACCTCACAGTGAGAAAAAATACTAGGTGTGCTGTTGGGGCACCACTCAATCACCTAACCTCAACTCTACCTCACCGCTACCACGCTGTTCATTCTCCCTCCGAACTGTAATCATGTAGCATTGTTTGCACAGCAGGTTTTGCACTGTATCATTTTGGTACCAGGTACATCTCACAGTGCGTGGTACACCTCTCTCTTAGATATTTTGTATTTATTTATATATCGAGCATGGGTACCGTTTGCTGGTTCATACTACATTCTGTGTGTCACCTGCATTAAATTGTTTTGTTCTTGTCCATATACTATACATGTATTGCCCCATTTTCCTGTACATATGTGCAATACCCTAAATCAACATTGTGTTCAGCCCTGCATATTTTTATATGTATATTGCTGATTTTGAATTTTGCATTGCTGTATCAGTGCTTTGCATATATTTTCATTTGCATTGTGATACTGCGTATTTTGCAATGGTAACCTGCAACAACACTGACATTTCCCTTCTGGAAGGAATAAAGTGCTTTCATACCCATTTACCTACTGCACATTCACACATAAGCCAGCAGAGTATTTCCCTGAATAAAGGTTGTCAACTGCGTCACCCTGTTGCCTAGTCCGCTTTCGAGATGTCCGTGACTGTCTAGCTCATGTAGTGTAGACAAAGGCAGAAGAGGTCATCTGGCTCTAAGTGAGTTTGATATGTTCCGGCTGTTGTCCTCCGCTCAGCTGGGAGTTTATCTCATCTCATCTTATCTCATGCTTGTGATCCAGAGCAGAGGCTGCTTTGAGCTGCTGCTGACTGCTCTTTGGTAGAGTGGCTGTAGAGGGCCTGAGGGCACACAGTGATGGACTGGACCGGACCTGAATCACTGGGGTCAACCCAGGTGCAGGGAGAGTCAAGGCTTACACTCAGGGAGTTGTTCAGTCTAACTCCGACATCATGGTTTTATGACAAGGTGATGGAATTTGCTTCCCCCCCTCCCCATACAAGGAAGGAAAGAAGGAAGGATGGAAGGGAGAGAAAGAGAGAGAGTGAGAGTGAGAGAGAGAGGGCTGTTTCTTACTAATCATGACACTGGAGTTATACGTTCTCCTTCAAGAGCCGTTGATACTTTCAGTCAACTGAAGTTTGATATTCTGCAATCATCTACAAAATATCCTTATTTGCATATTTCCTCAAAAATAGTCTCAAAGATGGTCTATTCCACTCTCTGGAGCGCCTTGTGGGTATTCTCCTTCTCTTCTGGTTAGCCTAGCTGGTATAAATAGCACTGCTACATGCTTCTGAAGGGAAAAGAGCTACTTGGAATGCGGGAGCAGCGAGAGTGGTCTTCTAGAAGCTTCCTCAGGGACTGGACCCACAGATGGACGCTTGCCTCAGCCTTAAGCCGCCTGACACAAACGATACAATAAGGGAAATACAACATGTTTCATGTAGATTTGAGATTAAGTTTCTGGCTAGCTTTATCTTGTTTACATTGGAAGAGTTAGATTGAATTTATTCAACGTTAAAAAAATACAAAAAATCTATTTTCTTCATTTACTCTGTATCCTCTGGAGAAACCACTGCCATCCAATTTAATTCAATCCTATCTGTTCAATAATGGATGACTGGTTCCATGGATTCCAGCAGACATTCCTGTAAAGGTCATATTTGACTCATGACTCAGGACTGAGTGGCTGGTGGGTGAGGCCAGGGTGGCAAATATCAAATGAAGCCTATTCAAAACCAACAGCAAAATGGTTGGGTTTGTCATAACATGCTAAAAAGTGTGATTTAGTGCTTCATGAAACACTTGAAAATCTTGAATTTGAAAATGTAGCAGATGCCACAGTCAGATCATTTCTGGCTGGTGATTTTAGCATTGATAAAGTTGCTTTCATGATTTCAAGGCTAGTCCTAATTCATCTGGTGGAAACTGCCAAACACGAATGTCTTGGTGTGGTTGTGCGTACACACAGGCACCAAAAAAGAATCTATTTTCTCACTACAAGTGCTAACAGTCTGACAAAGACAGGACATTTGACAGCTCCTCTCTTGTTGAAGTGCTTTGAAATAGAGAAAAAAGGAAGAAAAAGACAACCGAGAGAAAAAAGAAAAGAAAAAAGAACGAAACTGAAAGCTAGCCTGACTACCCTGGGAAACAAGGAGCAAAGCAGGCAGGAAGACATTCATGACACATTAAAACACCAGGAGGAGGCCAAGTGGAGACTTTTTCAATAACTATTCACCTGCAGATTGAGCACAATTAGTTTCAATAGACAAAAGGCAGACGCAGCCAAAGCTGCGGGGGGGGGGGGGGGGGGGGGAGAGAGAGACAGAAATGACATGCCGTCGTGTAAATAAGACAAATAACATAAGGCCATTTAGTTTGTTTAACCCTCGTGCTGCCTTCGGGTCACATGACCCAAAGGTTCATAACGAACCATCATTGTGTTTACCCAATTTTACCCAATACAAAACCAAATAAAAATACTTTTCTTTTAACCTTCGCAATGTGGGGGGTCTGAGACAGCCCGACGGTTAAAAGAAAATGCTTCACTTTGTTTTTGTATGCGGTAAAGTTGTCGGAATACGACGGTGGGTCACAATGACTGATGGGTCAGAACGACCCGAGGAGAACACAAGGGTTAATAAAAGAGAAAGCTACAGCCCTGTTTTATAGGAGAGGTAACCTTTAATGACTTATTTTGTGATCTGGCGCTATATATTTTTTTCTTTTACTTGACCTTCCAGGAGGGGCAGGGGGTGCCGTTGGGGGGGCGGGGTGCCCCCCTAATATAATAATGGTAGGGGAAACACTGATATCCGTAATGTCATTCCAACAAATACCTTAATTTTTTTTCCAATTGCTTAAGCACAATTTTGAAAGGGGGGGGGAGGGTTGGCGACCATGTAGAGACAGAAATGACATGCCGTCGTGTAAATAAGATGAATAACAGAAGGTCATTTAGTTTGTTTAATAAAAGAGAAAGCTACAGACCTGTTTTATAGGAATGGTAACCTTATATCACTTATTTTGTGATCTGGTGCTATATATAAAAAAAATATATATATAAAAAATTATTAGCTTATTCAATTATTAACTTGACCTTCCAGGGGGGGGGCGGGGGGGTGCCGTTGGCGGGGCGGGGCGCCCCCCTAATATAATGGTAGGGGAAACACTGCAATTAACAGAACACCTCCAATCTTTTGCAAAATGAAACGCTTCGTTCAAAACTATACAATCATGTATAAAAACCAATTTCTGTCACCGTATGCCACACACATGGTTCATAAAATTGGACTCTGTTTGAACTACTTAGACACTGTTGTGCAAAATTTAAAACACTTACACAAACTATTATTTTCTAATGATATAACCTGCTTGATTTTGTCAGAGATATTGTTACAGTAGAGTACGTAAAAGTACATTAATATGTTGACCAAACACAACACACAAGACAGGTACTGCACACTGACGGAAATATTTACTGTATTTCTCCACATTGTCTACGTAAAGGTTGCATTTTGTGCAGAAAATCAGAACATATTTCAAATTGAATACTGTATAGTAGGCTACATACTGTAAACACAGCTAATACATTTGTGGAGACAAATGAAAGTATTCAGCAAATGAAATACAGTACATTGTTTCAATCATGGACTGCTGTGAATGTGTACAAAAAATGTACTACTGATGTAGTGCATATAGTTGGCTACATTTTACTGTACTGTAGACAGTAGAGAATAGTAGTTTTCACCTGTGCTCTTGTCGAAATGTCCAAATTACTGTTGCAACAGTACATCTGCTAAGGTTGGGCTGAACTCTCTCTCCAGCCTCTCTCAATGTTGCCCCATGGTTCACAACATGGTCAACCAATGTTGTAAGAATTTCATTAGATACTGTAAATTTGGCCCTATTCTTCCATGAACTCCAGGTCTACCTCTCCCTACCACTCTTCTTCCACGGGCTCCCCCTCTCATCCTCCCTCTCCCTGCAACATTGCCTTCCATTTTTGATGAGGACAGGTACACTGATCTGTTGCCTTTTTATAGTGCTTACACCTGATTGGTATGTTTACAGTTAAGCACTTTAGTGCTTACACCTGACGCCCGTGTTTGACCCATTCGTTCACGTGTGGCATTTTACAAGGCAGTGTCTAAATTAATTAAGTTACAATCTTACATTGTGTCTAATGTAGAAAAGTGTGTTTAGTGATTTGAAAAACACTGAGTAGTATTTCGAAAATAGTGTGAGGCTGACAATGGGCTTATGGTTTTGCAGATCTGGGCTGCTGTTTTGCTCCTTGAGTGTCAGGTTTCACCAACTGTGTGTTATTTGACATTTTTGTGTCTAAGCAAATCGGAAAAAACTGTAAAGGAAATCATTGACTACTGTTCTTTTCTCCTCCTCTGCTCAACAGGCTTACATGCGTTGACAAGCCTAGGTACATAGGAATGACACATGAATGACATCATGGTGTGGTCATTACGCCAATGACATCATGCAGTGAGCACAATGTTAAGCCTACACTCTCTCACACCTCTAAACATCAGCCCAAATATTTCCTGTCAACAAGCAGTAACCAACCAAGAGGGCCTTTTTACACAGATGGATATCATCCGACCACAGTGAATAACAGCTCTTGTGGTTTTCAGGAAGTGGGTGTCTAATGAGCACCCAATGAAGGTCCAAGATGTGAAAAACCTTCAACTTCGACCTTCGCCTGACAGCATCAGGAAATAGCCTTCATCATTGCTGGAACCTGTTAGTGAATACGTTTCTAAAGAAACAAACTGTTGCAAACAATGGAATCTCTTCACAGAGTCAGTGTTGGGGTCAGGCCTACAGCCCATCATGCCAGTGTAATGCCATCCATTTGCTTTCAAGCCTACAGTAAGAAGGGCCAAGTGGGGAAAAGGAGGGGCCACATTACTAGAGAGCCTTATGAAGTAGCTCAGTCAAAGAGGACACACTGGGCAAGCAGGTAGGTGACTGTCTCTGAAAGAATGAATTTAAAACAGTTTTACAGTCTAGCAAATAGGCTCCACGGTGACACTTTGAAATATTGAGGTGGTAAGTTATTGTTGGCCCCAGTTCATATCAGGATAAAGATGAGAGGCTGAAACACAACTGTTCAACTTCAGAAGATATTTTACAACAGTTTGACCAAGTGGTCCAACACTCAAATGGTAGGCTATTGCTGCAACACTCTGCACCACTACGTAGACTAGGGTAGTATGCTACATGACTTCAGTGGTTTCGATTAACCCGTATAAATGATCCTTTTTCAGGATGTATTAACGAGCAATGTATCCTGCCACTGCACAGGTGCTGAGACGGTGAGTGAGTAAGACCACTTGCTGATTTGTAGTATCCACCCATTTTACCCTTAACCCTAATCCAAGCTGTTCGTAGCTGCAACATGTGTCGGAATCTCGGAATTATGTTTAATGGACCCACATTTTCCAACGTGACAAATGTCTGTATCCACGATCCCATTGTCTTGAATGCAAGACAAGTAGTAGCACGTCATCATAGCCTTTTGTGATATCATGATTTAAAACAAGTACTAACTGCTTAATAGTATTCATATTTTCATACACTGCTATTAACCGTTAGGCTAGTAGAACAAGAGTGTGTAGAAGAGGACTGCTAAACTTACAGCTAGCTAGCTTTCGCTACAAGTTGCTCACGGTGGACTATATTAACTTAATGTTTGATATTACAGGTTGCACTTAAAAGCTCTGTCAAAATGATATGTAAACCGATGTAATTTTACGTTTTGTCCATTCTAGAACGAGCAATCATCTGGCATCATACCAGTACCAGTCATGGAGCTATTGTACCGATTTGGACAAAGCCGCGGACTGATAAAGGCTATTAAAAAACCGCATGGACTCACAAGAACAATAGTATCCTCGATCCCGGAATCTAATCCGTGAACTTCCCAGTTGGAATGATTTTACAAATATGTTAGCACTAACAAATTTCTGTTAAACAAAATTTTGATTTGCTCGATGTGGTTCCCCAAACTAACCCGTCATCACCGACTGCACCTCCCGTATAAAAGCAACCAACTTACTTTGCTATCAGTTCGTTTCGTTAGAGCGTGGATGTACAGTAAGCAAACCTTACCTTGGCGGTTCATCCAGTTATATCAAATGCAGGTATGAGATATGGAGATGTAGGTTAATTTTTTTCAGTTTTGCAAAGTCGGTATTCGTTGGGAATCTTGTTTAATTTTTCTTTATTCGCCTGCTCATGTAAGGCCTGTCAGTCTCCTGCTCGCAGCCTCCTCTAGGCTTCCTCAAGCTGCTTGTGCTCAACCAAACCCACACTGCCATGGACAATGACGTCACGCCTGCCATAGGAGAACATAATGCAGTCAACAAATACACACACACACACCCACAACAGCAACATTATGTAGGCTAGTGTTACCAATGATTAGTAAAATACATGTATAGTTAAAACATCCAGCAGGCAGACAACTGAGAAAGGCATTGTTGTCATTATGTACACACAATCTATAAACACATAATATCATCAACAGGGGAAACGTGACTGTGCTTTCCAGCTACCGCCCCCACCCCTCCTCCAATCTGCCTGACCTAGCAGCACAGCAGGGGTACAGTATGTCAATGGATTCCCACTGCTAGGGCCCCTCTGACAGGGCAGGCGGTTAGATGTATTGACCTGTGCTTAGCTGGTTCGTTACAGCCCAATGGATGTTGCTGGAACAACAGACAGCCCCCTCAATATCATATGAAGGACATCCCTGTCGTGCGCTCTCCTCTTCCTTCTCCCTCAGCCACGAACAGGTTAGGCTCAGTGATGAATGGGCTGCAAGGGAGACCTCAAGTGTGACATACTTAATCACAACCCCATGATCAAAATTGCTGTTTTTCTTTTCTTTGCTCGCTGAGACATTTTTTCAAAGACGGATGATAACGGACAATTCTTCTAGAAGCCCATTTCTAGTTATTTTTGGGCAGTCCTGGCCTCTGACATCACCTTTATTCTATTTTACAAGAAGGCATTACACAGCATTTAAAACAGAAAACAGGGTACCATTAAGTTTATTGAACCTCTTCAATCATAACTAATCAGTAGCCATGAAGGCCAACATTAATTTATGTAGAAGTGAACAAATTGAAAAAAGTCTAATTTCATAAATGTAAACCCTCATCTACTATAGTCAATCCATCTGTATATCTGTCCCCCCCTGCTGTTTAAACACATACATTGTAGGCAATGAAAGTAAGTGGTTAAGAAAGGGAATAAAGAGTGATACTTTTTTGTGATTTCTAATTATGCAATAAATAATCATAACAAATATGGTTTATTAACATATACTGTGTCAACAGTTTTACAAGAGAACACGTTTGTACTGATTGTAAAACGAATCCCTGGATTCTGTGAATATTACAAACTTTCAACCATTCATCCCGTCCTTATACATGTGAGAATATAAATAAATACAGAAAAGGCCACAATTTTGAATGATAACATTATAAAATAAGCATTAAGTTGTCAAGATGACTGGACAAGCTCAAACTTGCTTTCTGTTGATGGTGCTTCTATCACCTCTCCTGACATAAATTCATCCTAAAAAGAACAGAACAAATTAGTAAAACACTGTGTGAATATAACATCTACAGACAGTCACAAATAATAAATATTATTAGGTTGCCAAATGTAGCATGTGATCATAAAATATGCAAATATCAAACATAGCAACATATTATGAAGCATAATATGAAGGCAGACAGCTTTTTTCAGAAGCTATTTCTAGCTGTCTTAAAAGGATGAGGGACCTGTCATTTTTCGTCAAATCAACCAAATTCCACACATTGGGTTTGTGCTAGGGAACATTGATTAATAATATTTTTTGGACTGTTGCAGTGAGTTGAAGATCGCTTTGAAGAGATCATAATGATAAATCCCAACTATACCAACCTTGTCATAGATGACTTTCACAATGAGCGAACAACTTGGACAGGTTGCTACATCTTCCCCATTTTCTAAATCTTCCTGGATAAACAAATAATTACATGAGACTACAAAGCATGACTGATGATAATGATGTCACTACTTGATGCCTAAGCTAAACACCTTTGGAAATGTTCCACTTGCATGGCCTGAGCTGAAATGGTAAAGGGGCCAAAGCTCTCCAATTGTCAATAACATGGACAAAGTGCTTTGAGTTGTCCAAGTGACCAAATGAGCTTTCTCCTACATTACAGGCTTCAAACACACTACACTAGTGCTAGCTAGCTAGTATAGCCTAGCCTATCGTTGTACCTTACAGCCACTTACTTTTGTAATAGCAAATTTGTCACCGCAGGGGCAAGGGAAATAATACGTTTCTGTGTCCTCATCATATTCAAAGTCTTCGATCTCCACTTCGTCATGAAAGACAGACATGGTTAAAATAAATACGGGTAATTATCAAGCCACACATTGGAGCTCACGCCTGATCGAAAGCAACGTGACGTAAATTCAAAACGCCGTCTCAGGCATTTGACGTAGCTAAAATAATCGACGCGACCGCCAGGGGTGCCAAAGAATATGTAGTTTTTGGCAGACCTATCTTGTCTTGCTCAGTGATTCCCTGAAAACTGCGCTTGTCGTTCACATCTGCACACATCTGGTGCTGGTGATGTTTCAGATTGGGGTTTTACTCTGTATAACTCGAGACAACTATCATTTCAGTCTGCCTGCGCTTCGTTCATTATTTGTATATAGCCGGACAAGTTTTCCCTTTTTTCTCAGCGTGAGAAATACAAGGTGTTGCGCAGGGGCGGTTTTAGGCACGGGCGGACCGGGCATTTTTTCTCTTTTCTATCATTTCACTGTGTGGGGAATTGGCAAATTGGCGCCCATTTCAGGCAGCTGCATGCACCCCTGCTTGCTGAGAAGGTGCCGTGCACAGAAGCTGTGTGAAAAAAAGGGGAGAGGGACAGACAGCTCATCTGACTGGGTCTCCCAAATGGAACAGACAATTCATAATATTATAAATATAGGCCTAAAGTTCCTGCACTGTTCCTGGGGGGGGGGGGGGGGGGGGGGGGGCGAGGGGGGCACGAAGGGCGTCTCGCCCTGGGTGTAATTCAATGTAGAACCGCCACTGGTGTTGCGTGAGAGTGTGAGAAATGGCTGAAATGCGTGAAACTTGAGAGCCCTGCATTAGTGGTTCTTAAGTGACCTCTCCCAAATCCAGATAGGCAAACCCCACAATGACACAGGAATAGAACGTATTAACCCTCGTGCTGCCTTCGGGTCACATGACCCAAAGGTTTATAACGAACCATCGTTGTGTTTACCCAATTTTACCCAATACAAAAACAAATACAAATAATTTTCTTTTAACCATTCCAATGTGGGGGGTCTGAGACAGCCCGACAGTTAAAAGAAAATGCTTCACTTTGTTTTTGTATGAGGTAAATTTGTCGCAATACGACGGTGGGTCACAATGACTGATGGGTCAGAATGACCCGAAGATAACACAAGGGTTAACACACGCACACACACACACACACACACACACACACACACACACACACACACAGAGAGATGACACGAGATGTAAGTACTTAAATGGTCAAATGCCTCGTCAGAAAATATTCTAATTGGTTTATTTAATAAGCATGGGACATTTGGAGCCAAGAGGCTACATCACTACAATGTACTATGATGAACAGGAGGACACATAGCACACTGTTCCCTTCCTGGATTCACCCCTACCTTAAAACCAGAAGTTCTCTGAATTACGCATTTGGTAGTATTAGGTGTAGTTGAGTAATTTAGGAGTATTTGATAGAGGATAATTTGGTGTACTTTGGACAGGATCAATATAAACATCAAGCAGTGTCTCTTAAAAATAAAGTTGTATTACAATGAAAAACAGCATGTTTGCATAATGTATGCATGTATGAGTTTGTGCACACTACACATTGCTAAAGTTGTCAGTGTCTCCTAAATGTTGTATCACTGCCGAATGAAGGACACGTGTTCTGTTGATTAAATCCACTGTTTTCCAAATTGAGCTGATCATGTTTTGGTAGATTCTCAAAAGCATGTGTTGACGACATTGCAGTGTATTTGCTTGGAATGGAAGTAAACAAGCAATGCTTATTTTATATACACTAGGTTTTCACAAAATCATCAAATTATATTAACTGTCTGGATAAATCTGGACAGGATCACACACCAGGACAAACCACAGAGCAACAAAGGTGACTTCATGCAATCAGTGATAAAAACAAGATAATTGAATCAGCAGAATCAGCAGAGATTCGTTTGTTAATAAAACCTTCCAATCCCCCAACACTTTAGACTTCTTTAGTCAGTAACTTTTTCTTTGAAAAAGTCATTTACAGATGATGAGACCAAATTAAATTTGCAGTCACTTTTGTTCAGCTGTGCCTTAATTAACTTAAGAGAGAGTTATGTGTAGATTTCACAATCTTCAAAGATCTGAACCTGTACTCAGGTGCCTTAGAGTTGAAACTGGTGTTAGAGCAATCTATCATCATTTTAAACTTTGGAATCATAAACGACTGTCTACAATTTAATCACAGTCCATCACAATTCCACACTAAAAGAAAACAACAGCGATTTTAATGTTAACCAAAGATGCATATCATAGGTTGTATATGCCTAGTCTATTGGAATTTAAGGAAAATAATCACCATAACCATTTCCATATAGGCAAATTTCCTAGCTGACCTGAATAGTTGCTGGGAATGGAATCCACTTAGATTGCTGTTGTGGAAAGGAAATACATGCTGTCCCTGTCAAGTACTTCAATGGTCAGTGGTTCTGCCTCGTCAAAAAATATTTTATTAGCATGGAAAATTATTTTTGGAGCCAAGAAGCTGCCTCACTACTATGTAGGTTGGCCATGATGACCAGGAGGACACATAGCACACTGTTCCCTTCCTGGATTCACCCCTACAGTACATACAAACAAACAGTTCTCTGAATTACACATTTGGCAGGATTAGGTGTAACTTAGTTTAGTAACTTCTGAGTATTTGATAGAGGATAATTTGGTGTACTTTGGACAGGATAAATATAAACGTCAAGCAGTGTCTCTTAAAAGTTGTATTACAATGAAAAACAGCATGTTTGCATGATGTATGCATGTATGAGTTTGTGCACACTACACATTGCTAAAGTTGTCAGTGTCTCCTAAATGTTCTATCACTGCCGAATGAAGGACATGTGTTCTGTTGATTAAATCCACTGTTTTCCAAATTGAGCTGATCATGTTTTGGTAGATTCTCAAAAGCATGTGTTGAATATATTGCAGCGTAATTGCTTGGAAAGGAAGTAAACAAGCAATGCTTATTTTATATACAGTACACTAGGTTTTCACAAAATTATATTATTATATTCAAATTATATTAACTGTCTGGATAAATCTGGACAAGATCACACAAGATTTTCACAGGCTATCACAGATCGATGTCCACTGGCGACCAGGTCCAGCGTTAGCAGACCGACGACCAGGCAGATGCTGACAGCTCAAACCCCCCACACCAAAGGGAGGTGTGGAGGGGGGACATTGAGAGAAGAGCAGGAATTAGAGAATGCAAGGAGAAACTAACAGTTACAGTAATATTAAGAACGAGGTCCCCACCGGTCAAGTGTGGACTAGTGCAGCAATTTAGCAGAGCAAAAAGGGTATTTCATGCAGCCCTAGACACTAAGATAGCGCCAGCCCCCCTCGGTTGGAACATGAAATCTGATGAGACCAAATTAAATTTGCAGTCACTTTTGCTCAGCTGTGTCTTAATTAACTTAAGAGAGGGTTATGTGTAGATGTTTCATCACAATCTTCAAAGATCTGAACCTGTACTCAGCTGCCTGGTGTGTTGGAGCAATCAATCATCATTTTAAACTTTGGAATCATAAACAACTACAGTTTAATCACAATCCTTCACAATTCCACACTAAAAGAAACAACAGCGATTTTAATGTTAACCAAAGATGCATATCATAGGTTGTATAGGCCTAATCTATCGGAATTTAAGGAAAATAATCACAATAACCATTTCCATATAGGCAAATTTCCTAGATGACCTGAATAGTTGCTGGGAATGGAATCAGATTTAGATTGCTGTTATCGTGGAAAGGAAATACATACTTAAAATGTTTGTTTCTCTAAGGGACCTCCAAACCTTTCATTTTTGAATTGTATTAATATATTTGAATTAATCTGTTAGCAATATTGAGTTAAATGACAGCTCAGATGATCCACGTCACATGGGTGAAGTATGCCGTGTTACCCAGTGTTAAAGCAATGGATTCTTGTTGGATGGGTCAAATTAGATGACAGAATTTGTGTTATGCAGTTGAAGTGAAGTTGAAAAGTTAGCGATGTGAGCACTACTATATGTCTTCACAAAGTTCTCTTTGAAACTGTGAAATGGTTGGTTTTTGTTCTAGAAAACACCACATACTTTGGGAATATCTCATGGGAAGAGTTCAGATGTTGTAAATAAGGTACAGTAACATCATCAACATCATCCTGTGTGTGTGGAGATCTGAGGGAGCGCTTTCTGAAATGAAGGATCCTGCCTCTCTCTTTCTCTGCTCTGTATTTCTATGTATGTGTGTGTGTGTGTGTGTGTGTGTGTGTGTGTGTGAGTGTGTGTGTCACATAACTACTCAAGTCAGTTATCAGTTAGGGAAGTCATTTCAAGGATTCTCACATCTCACTTTGTTACACTGTTCATTTGATAATTCTTTTGGATACACATTGATGGTAAATTTTCATCACCCATAGAAGTCAGATTTTATAAGTTTAAAAAAATACATTGAGGTGAAAAAAAAAATGAAAAAAAAGATTGGGGTACAAGATGGTGTCCTCGGTACTTGTAATAATGTTCCTGAGTGTAAACTATCCGAAAAGAAGGTTAGGTCGATTTCTTACACAAAGCTGCCATGCTGTTAAGAAACATGTCGTCGTAATGTTTCTTCCATGGTCATGAGGGTGAAATGACCTTCTCTCTCCATAATGAACTAGGAAAATACCATGACTGCATGGAATACACTATTGAGGGAGTCATGAGATTTTAAATGATTTCATCAAGTTGACTACCTTTAATCTTGTAATGCAATTTCAGTGTTAGAAAGTGTTTCTATAGAATGTCCCTGAACTCTGCAAATGTCCCAAATCAAACCATAAGAAATTAGTATTCAAGAACGTGGGCAACACACAAATAATGTGTGGATAATCAGTGTGGGAAAGATGATCATAATTATAGAAACATTCTAGTGCTGTTTGTCTATCTTCTATCTTATTATTACATTTGTGGTACAAGTTTTCTGTTTTGCCCGTCACATAGTTAGACTAGTCCTAAACACTAAAAACTCATGTCCGAAAAGCCTTAAACTGTTCATTTAAAATCCTAGAAATGTAATTTGAGAGACAACCAGAGGCCTGATGTTTAGTTAGGGAGTCAGGTGGCTGAGCGGTTAGGGAAGCGGGCTAGTAATCTGAAGGTTGCCAGTTCAATTCTTGGCCGTGCAAAATGACGTTGTGTCCTTGGGCAAGGCACTTCACCCTACTTACCTCGGGGGGAATGTCCCTGTACTTATTGTAAGTCGCTCTGGATAAGAGTGTCTGCTAAATGACTAAATGTAAATGTAGTTACTCCTGGAGATAGTTCATACTGTTGTCTTCCTCTTAACCTTCTGAAATACCGCCAACACCGCCAACACCTCCTAACACACACACACATACACGCACAGGTCCCCTGTAAAGAGAGAGATGACATCTATTCCAACTGAAGTCGATGATTCATTGTTTAGTTTATGGCCTCCTTTAAGAGATACATTGTTCTCTCACGCCTAGTCTAACCCCTCATTATGTCCCACGTCATAATATATTCTATGTGTATGTTTGAAGATCATGTCTTTCCTCATTGCGTATGGATATGACCATGTACATACTGACAGTCATCCCAGTGCAAGAATATAGTATGTTACCGTTGACATATAGTAAAAAACCTAGAAAGCTACTTTCGAGGAAATCGTAGTTTTTCTCGGGTGGGCGTTGAACTTATACTGCTATGGATTGGACAGCCAGCCCCTTTTAGTCACACCACTGCCCTGCCCAGAGGATGGCTGCGGCTGTAATCACATAAAGCCTGGGGCTGGCCCTCTCCATCGTCACTCTGCACAGACTTCACCGCTGAGCACTCCACTGACAGGTCAGTACCCTTCTCTTCATCCTATCTCTGGCACTTGCCAGACTTGACTCGCTTGACTTGATCACCAGCGTTCCATCTTTATCTTCCACATCCAGTCCTTGTCTTAACCTGCATCCACTTCTATTTACCTTTTGAACGCTCATTGCCTTCAATGCTTCTCCTTTCCCCGTCAGGCACTCTGTGTGTCACACTGTGCCATCCCAGCCTTACTTGCTCATTTGTAGAGGCACACACACGGCTGTAGTATGTAGTGACATAGTGTGAGGATTGCAATGTCGTGCATGTATATAACAGACATTTTGATGTCGATGCTGCGGTTCTTTCATATCAGACATTGTCTTGTATGGAAATGAAGTATACTGTGCACTTTAAATACCAAATAGACACTATTTGAGCCTGGCTAACATGGAAAGCACATTTCTTGCAGATTAAGAGCAGGCTACTGGCACTGAATAATTATTCAAGAGCATCTCTGTCATCTCAGCTTGAGTGGTCAGCTACCCATACAAGTATAAACAGGTGCAGCGCTGTACCTTTTCTGTCTTACTTTGTGGACAGCAAAAAATGTCTGTTCAGGATACAGTCTACTGTACTACAGTATACAGACAAGCCTAACTCTAACTAGCCTAACTAACCAGTTCAATGTATGCATGTACCGGTATATACTGACACACTGAAGATGTATAATGTTGCTTTCTGCATGGGACACAAAAATACAATTCTGCTGTGGGCACAATTGTTATAGTTGGTCTCATAGTTTTATGAGAAACCACTAGGTTTACCTTGAGACCCTTCATGCCGACAGGAAAGACATGACTATGAGCGTGACTCCAATTAGCAGAGGTAGAAAAAGTTCCTCTCCTCAATAGTTCTGTAAGGTCAAGAGTTGTCCTTGGTTACAAATG
This sequence comes from Osmerus eperlanus, assembly GCF_963692335.1. Lineage (NCBI taxonomy): Eukaryota > Metazoa > Chordata > Actinopteri > Osmeriformes > Osmeridae > Osmerus > Osmerus eperlanus. Next base: position 10,208,277 of record NC_085038.1, read on the forward strand.
AACCGTCTTTTCCACACAATGAGGGCAAGCTATCCTTCCAGTAGTTAATAACTACTAGCTAGTAACTAAGACTATGTTCTAATTTGATTAGCATGGGTAGGTAAAGGTAAAAAAAGGATTTTAAAATAAATTACCCAAAAATAGCAAATGTTTCACAGTTGAGGTAAAGCTTCAGAGATAGAGACAGAAACAAAAAAATGAAAATGTTTCGCTTGTCCTAAACCTTTAACCTTTTTGTAAATTAAAGGTTTTGACCTATAGAAGACAATAACTATGTGACACACTTTTTCCTCAGTACACGCATAAAATATGTATTTGAAAATATTATGATGTTAATGTATTTACTGTACCATGTAATTTTCTGACTCAATAGCCTACTACTGCAATGCAATAGAATAGAATGTTGTAAGTAGACATTTCAATTTCATAAATTGGGGACCACTGTTATGCGCAATCACATGGGTCAAAGTCTGGGTGCAGTTCTATCTAATTATTACATTTGTGGCACAAGTTTTCTGATTTGCCCGTCACATACTTAGACTAGTCCTAAACACTAAAAACACATGTCAGAAGAGCAATTCTTAGTCTTTGGCTACCAAATCAAATCAAAACTATCTCTGTGAAACCAATTACTGTTCATTGAGCCACAATGATGCTTTTGTTCTACCATAAACTCCAACACATGTCCAGAGTAAAGTAACATATGGTCATTAAATGATTACAGTAGCCTTGTGATCCGGATGGTAATACAAGCCCTTTCATGGAAACAGAATGAATGGTGATCTTATGAGAGATTATGAGAGTTTAGTGGCTCCAACTGTCCTACACGTCACAACATATAAAAAAGAATGCAATTATGCTAATCTAGAATCTTCTGCATTCCTGTAGGCAGTGGGAAAGACTTAAGACGAAATGTCGGACCGCTATGACTGCCATGAGTGCAAGGAGTCCCTGTATGGGCGGAAGTACGTTCTCAGAGAAGACAGCCCCTACTGTGTGAAATGCTACGAGAGCCTCTTCTCCAACACCTGCGAGGAATGCAAGAAGTTCATTGGCTGCAGTAGCAAGGTGGGTCCAACACTCATCATCGATTGAAATACCCCTGTGCACTTCCTGAAGCTTCTCGATCTCGTCCAAGCTACAGTAACGACATTGGTGGTGGCACGTTTGACAGCAACCCCTACTTCCGACCAAAACCCCATCATTCTTTTTCTCCGGTTTCAGGATCTGTCTTACAAGGAACGCCACTGGCATGATGAGTGTTTCCACTGCTTCAAATGCAGCCGTTCCCTGGTGGACAAGCCCTTCTCCACCAAGGACGAGCAGCTGCTGTGCACCGATTGCTACTCCAACGAGTACTCCTCCAAGTGCCATGAGTGTAAGAAGACCATCATGCCAGGTGAGAACCGACAAACTGTTATCTAGGTTAGAGCAACCAAAACTGAGTTGATGACTGTATGTATGTGCTTAAATGAACTGTATAAAACCGCTCTCGGAAATGACTGATTTTGAGGGGGGGATAGTTGGTTTAGCAATCTTGGGTATCAACTGATTTAATCGGTTAGTTGGTTCAAACTAACCAAGCTATGTGACCACCCACAGGTCCTCTAGCATCCTGACAGACACAACACCAAAAAAGCATGTTTTTTCATTCCTACCCATGTCTCTCCACCTCTCCCTCTTTTTTCTTTCTGTCTTCTCTCTCTCCCTGAATGTCCCTCTCTGGTCTTCAGGCTCTAGGAAGATGGAGCACAAGGGCAACAGCTGGCATGAGGCCTGTTTCACATGCCAGCGCTGCCAGCAACCCATTGGAACCAGGAGTTTCATCCACAAGGACAGCAGCAACTACTGCTTGCCATGCTACGAGAAGCAGTTTGCTATGCAGTGCATCCACTGCAAGAAGGTAATCAGAAAACAAAACGGGAAGGTGCACGGCAGAGCATTAATAATGCTTTCTTTGCACTTTTGAGACATGATTATCCCAATTTACTGGCACATGCTACTTGTTAAATGAAGGATATCTTTAACTGGGCAATGACGTTAAAAAAAACATCCTGTGACTTCCTGTTCCTTGTTCTTTAGCCAATCACCACCGGCGGGGTGACCTACCGTGACCAACCCTGGCACAAGGATTGTTTCCTCTGCACTGGGTGCAAGCAGCAGCTGTCTGGTCAACGGTTCACCTCCCGTGACGACTTTGCCTACTGCCTCAACTGTTTTTGCAACCTGTTTGCCAAGAAGTGTGCCTCCTGTACCACCCCGATCAGTGGTACGACCTCGAGTTTCCTCACCGACATAGCTCCACGTCTATCAGTCCGGTCACGCTGTGCATGACACTCACTATGCAACTCATTTGTCCAGGGATGTCCACTGCAATTTCAATCTTTGCCACTCGGCTCGAGTTTTCGATCCCTCCTGTATCTTCGATCTAATTCTGTTAGTGCATTATTACATTACTAGTCAGGAGTTATTTGGGTGGAGTGTCATGTCGAGGTTGACCCATTTGTTGTCTAGGAAAGTCACCGATGACTTGCTGGCCCCACAACCTGCCACTATCTTCCTGTACTGACGCTTTTTGTAGCAACTTTTGTCTCATCAAGATTATTACCAATTTATATGTAGTTTCCTGTAGTCACTTTTACTTGTTCTCTCAGTGTTCTTGAATGTATAAGGAAGATTAAGTGAGGTATTCAATGCTTCATCTGTCTTATAGTGGACTTTCTGTCATCATTAATGAAATCAATTAATATAAATAAATTCAATTTCTGTAATCGTTAACCTGGCCCTGTTGTGTTCCAGGTCTGGGAGGGAGCAAGTACATCTCGTTTGAAGAGCGCCAGTGGCACAACGACTGCTTCAACTGCAAGAAGTGCTCCGTGTCCCTGGTGGGGCGGGGCTTTCTGACGGCCCGCGACGACATCCTGTGTCCTGAGTGCGTCAAAGATGTCTGAGAGACGTGGAGCAGGATGACCTTCGCTTCCACCAACGAGTACAGCGCTGCAGGTGTTACCAGCCAAAGAGCCGGAAAACAATAATCTCACTAACATTTTATGCCCTGAACCTCATATTTCTCTAACTCAGATTAACCCAGTGTTCCCATTTAAGGAGGATTTGTATACCGCTGGACTTGTTTGATTGAAATGATCATAAAGCTGAATCAGGAGCTATTCTATGAATCAATTACAATATTTATACTATATTAACCCTTTCCGCAATATAACGTTACTCTTTTGTTGAACACATTTATTCTAATTTAACACTAACCAGATATAATTTATGTTAAAGATGAGAAATATAATGACAGAAGCTTATGTGATTCAAAAAATAAAGACACTGTTATGCCATTCACAGTTTACAGTGTGCCCTTTTGTAAAGGTTTTTCTGTGATGCCAGTGTGGATGAAACGCACAGAAAACTCAGCCCAAAGACATGAAACTCACAGAAGTACATTGTGGCAACCGGGGTCCTGTACTAGCCATTAGGACATTAGTGACATTAGAGTGACATTAGAGTCCAAAGGGAAAGCACATGACTGCACCAGTTATGGCAGACAGAGAGATTCCAGACGTCGCACAGACAGGACATACACCGATTATCAAGCAGACCAAACACCAAGGATGTTTAAAGATGGCGGCCTGTTAGTTTCTATGGAAAGTGGCGCATTGAAGCTCAAAAGACAAGATACGGACTGCACGATGCTGAACCTTCTCGATCATCCGGTCTTGCACAGCAGTGTCCCTCTTTGCTACTGGCTTCTTGATAGGTCGATGCCATCTTTTGACGTAAGCAAAACAAATGGAGTGGTAGCTTTCAGATTTCGGATTTGTTTCAAACTCTGCAAAAACTCCTCTATGAAGAACTGTATTTTGAGCCTGGTTTGAGAACAGAATTCTTTTTGTGGGTGGGTGATAGTTTGGGGATATTTTGACTTGACTTAATAGAATAAAATCACCGGAAAGAGTGTCAAATCAGAAATGCAATACCACCAAGATTGATTGTGCCTTTGTTTCAAGCTGAGGAGCTGGGGATGGGGGCTGGAGACGAGACCGACAGGAGCGACGTGGCCACAATCCCAGTCCTATACTGCCCTCTTATGGCAGCATGGGAAAACACAACATTAAGGAACTTTCCAGGAAAAGGTTCCCCAAAAAACTCCCCTTTTCTAATAGAAAATGTCACATGCCCCAGTAATTTATCATACCTACTGAGTATAAGTATGCAACATTCATCAAATCGCAAACTCCAACTCTGGTATTTTGCACAAAATACTTTGGCCCAGCATGCCAAGCCAATGTGACCGGCCCAGACGACAGTCAGTTCCCTACCAGCGCCACAGTCTAGCCAGTAGCCCACTGACTGGCAGAGGGAAGAAAGGCCTGATTAAGCCTAATAGAGGGTTAGGGTTAGAGGATCATCTGCCTTCTATCAGAGTGCCATCTGGGGGGCAATCTCCAGGACTTCCATGGGCTTGTGGAGGTCGAATTGCAATGAGGAGGCTAAATGAGGGACGGAGACCAAGAGGGGTTGAGTGGAGGAAGCTCTGTAAAGAGGAAAAGTAGATACAGATGAATGGAGGGTAAAGGAAAGGGCTGAGGTGATTGAAGGGTGGAGGCTGGGGTGGAGGCAGGAGGGTGGAGGCAGGGGGGGTGGAGGCAGGGCGTGGAGGCAGGAGGATTGAAAGGTCACAAAGTGGAGGAAGAGTGGAGAGGCTGGTGGGGGGGGTGGGGTGGGGTGGGGGGGACTTTAACCCGGTTGGTGCTGGGTATGGGCTCTGGGTGGAGCGGATTTGTGGCGGGCGCAGTCATGTGGGGATCAGCATCCGAAACTCCACATAATCCTTTGCAGAGAGGGAGGGAAGGAGAGAGAGAGAGCGAGGTAGAGCACGAGAGAGCAAGAAGGGGATTTCACTTCGGACAACTCCGAGGCACGAAGCGTAGGTAGGAACACAAAAAGCCAGACCCAGGGGCCTGTAGGCACAAAAAAAAGTCACGCAAAATTCTTCTTCTACCCGTCTGAACCTCGGACCTGGTCCTCCTGGCGTGCGGTGCTGTTCTCCTGGAACCATGGCCCAGTCTGACGCCAGACTCAGCCAAGACCTCGCCAATGGAATGGTCGTCCACAGCTCCGCGGCGGGAGCCGTCTCAGATCCGGACATGCGGAAAAACTGGGAGGACGAGGAAGAGGACGAGGAGGACGAAGAGGTGGAGCTGGCCGAGGAGGTCGGCGAGGACAGCGAGGTGACGCGCGAGGAGGCGAGCGCGCCGGGGCGAGGCGACGGGACCGGGGAGACAAAGGGAGAGGAGGGGGGAGGGGAGGAGAGGGAAGTCGAAGAGCAAAAAAAAGAGGAGGGGGCGACGGGGGTCGAGGAGACGCAGGCGACGGCCGGGGAGGAGGTCGAGGGCGGAGAGGGAGAAGGGGCGCGGACCGTGCCTGTGGTCACGAGAGGAGACGAACCAAAGCGCGGCGACGGGGAAACAGAGCTGGAAAGTGGCGCTCACCTGATCACCCCTCCACCGATTTCATTGGACACGTCCGACCTGGACACGGCGGAGAGGAGCGCGGTGCCGTCTGCAGGGGAGAGGAGAGGAGAGGAGGAAGACACTGAAGGGGGAAGGAAACAGGAAGAGGAGGGAGGGCAGTCAGAAGGAAAGGTGTCAGGTGGAAGAGAAACAAACAGTCCTATTGACAAATCCCAAGAGACAGACCAGGGCCAGGGTAAGGTGTCAGAGGGGCTGGGGTTTATTGTCGACGAGGTAGAGAGGAAAAAGGAGGAGCCTTCGACAGACGCTGAGGAACTGCAGCCTGAGGCGCCTGTTGATGATGGAGCTAGGCTCGGAATGCGTGGGGAATCAGGTGTAACTGGCGACGACATCATAGAGAAGAGCGGAGCGCTTGAGGAGGCAGATGTGCCGTTCAGCCAATCCGCCGGTGTCAGCGAGACCGGGGAAAACACAGGAGGTGGGTTTGAAAGTCACGCGACTGACCCCTGTCAGATGTCGTCTCCTGGCGATGAGGTCAGAGACACAGAGGAGGCACGGGATGCCCGGGGGACAGGAGGAGAGCGGATCCGGGAAGTGGGGGAGAATGAACACTCCATCAGTGACGCCTTCCCAGAGACAGAGGCGGACGAAAGCCAGCTGAAAATCGACTCAGACCGAAACCAGCCGGGAGTGGCCCTCCCTTGCAACGAGGCACAGGTGGAGAAGACCACAGAGGAAGTCGTAAGGGCGGAAGAGGAGGGGCTTCAGGATGTTGAACCGCCGCCCCCGCCGCCCCTGACCGACATGGAGGCAGTTGAAAAACAGGAAGCACCAGAGCGGCAGCAGCTCGACGGTATCCTTCCACCTGTAGAGGGGGCCCAGGGAGGGGCCCGGAGCGGGAAACAGCCTGGGCCCGGCGAGAGTGAGGAGGCTGAGGGAGGAGATCTGAGGGAGGGTGTTAGCCACCAGACGGAGGAGCGCTGCCAGGTGGCTGCGGATGACAGGGACAGGCCAGCCGGGGGAGGGGCCGGGGGGAGGGAGGAGCAGGCGGGGGATAGTGCGGTCACAGGGACGGACCCAGGTAGCGGCCAAGTGCAGACGGAGGGAGGGATCTCACCGGGCCCGGGGGGAGGTGAAGGAGAGGAGCAGCCGCCCGTTGCCGAGGAGACGAGGAGAGTGCAGGAGGAGCACGGGGATTTAGATCACGTCGAAGAGGCTCTTGAGGTAGACGAGGGGGGAGACGAGGGGAGAGGACAGCCAGGGGAAGCTATTTTGGAGGACTCCCCGCCTGGAGAAGAGGGAGGGGCTCGGCAGATGGAAGAGCCAGGAAATATCACTGAGGGCGCGACAAAGGAAGCGCCGTGTGGGGCTCAGGTGGGGCAGCAAGCAGTGTCAGTCCTCCTGGATCAGCCAGACTCCAGGGAGGAAGGAGGGGTTGAGATGGCGGAAGAGCCCGTGACCGTTCTGGATGATGAGGATTTAGCAGAGCACCCAGAGCCTGTCACTAAAGATGGAAAGGTAAACACAGAACTTGGGGAGGGGGGAGAAGGGAAGAAGTCGGAAGTCGGTGGGGAAACCCCAACGTCAATGGAGGTGAGGGCCATGGAGTCCTCCCAGCCCCCTGTAAGGGTGGGACCAGAAGGGGACGAGAAAGACCTCGCGAGACACGACGCCTCGGTGGAGAACGGCCTCCGGGAACCCCAGGAACAGAAGAAAGCCCAACGCGAGAAGGAGGAGCCCACGTCTGCCGGAAGGAAGCCTCCCTCCTCCCTCCGGAGAGACGCCGAGTGGATCCCGAAGAACTCCTCCTCCGAGGAGAGCCGCGCCCCGCCGGCGAGGGACGACTGGATCAAGGAGCTGAGGGAGGTGATCAAGGAGGAGGCCCAGTCGCCCAAACGGAAGGCGGAACCCTTGAAGAAGAAAAAGGTGGTCCTGATCCAGGAGACGCCGAGGAGGGAGGAGAGGAGGGAGGAGGCGAGGAAGACCAAGGAGGAGGGGAAGGAGATGCCCAAGAAGTCGGTGAGGGTGGAGAGCCCACGACCTCAGCGGGAGGACCCACAAGAGTACGAGCTCTCTCTCTACGTCAAGGTAGGGCCAGACCAAAAAGGTTTCCCCAACTCTCTCTCTGACCTCTGCAGGTTCAGTGAGATGGTCTCTGGTGTTCTGTATTCACAATCTGCTTGTTTGATCCTGGGCTCTGGCATGGTGCTGTAGAACGTGTTTGGCTGGAGCTGTAGGTCTAGCATGGTGCTGTAGAACGTGTTTGGCTGGAGCTGTAGATAGTCACCAGCTTTGTAAATGATAATAATTTGGTTATTTAGCTTTTATCCAAAGCAACATGCAGAAGGGGATTTGAACCTGCAACCTCTTGATTTGTTGTAAAATGCTCTAGCACTGAGCTATGTCCTTAGAACTAAACACACCACTTCACCATGACACCATATAATTGGGTAGACACTAGACAGGTGGCCGGTTTGCATTTCGGAGACACAGGCTGTGGTGTGTTTTGGCTTTGGATAGGTTTGTGTGAGGCCTAAGAATTCTTGTTTACAGTTCACATCTCTCATGTTGTTATGGACATGTTGCCAGTGTTACATAATCCAGGTAAGGGAGCGATGTACAGCACATGTCAGTTGTCGTAGGCTTCTTGACAACATGTAGTAGGTAAGTGTAGAGGATTTAATAGTTTGTTGGTTGTTGTCTAAAGTGACAACAACCACATAGCAGCTCCAGCCCTTTGATAAGAGCTGTATAGTGCCAGGTGAGAAGACAGATAACATTCAGCCAATCAAAGATATCTCTTTCTCTGTCTGTCGGTCTGTCTGTCTCTCTCTCTCTCTCTCTCTCTCTCTCTCTCTCTCTCTCTCTCTCTCTCTCTCTCTCTCTCTCTCTCTCTCTCTCTCTCTCTCTCTCTCTCTCTCTCTCTCTCTCTCTCTCTCTCTCTCTCTCTCTCTCTCTCTCTCACCTAATCCAATCAGATTATTGGCACTAAAATGTCAACAGTGTCCTGAATCCCCCAGAATCAAAACCTTCTGTCAGGGATGGTGTGGACATTCTGTCTGTCCTATTTTCTTAGGTAGCTGCTAGTATCAATATAATGTGGTGCTTGAAGTGCCTGCTGCTCTGAAGGAAGTTGATGCTAGCCATGTCCGGCCTTAGCTTAGCTTCTTAGGAGATATTTATGTAAGTGTCTGCTCTGTGTTGGTCAGTTGGTCAGATAAAAGACTCAAGCTAGCTAAATCCCTTGCCAAGTTTAGAGGACAACACGCAGATAGCTACTGTATGTTCCTGTCGCTGACCAAATCTGTTCTAGTCAGCAGCTTGTAAGAGGTCGTCTGGATTTGATCTGGTGTGTAAACATTCTGAATCCTAGACTAATCGAACTCTTGGACCAGCATGCTGATACATCGATCGTGACATGTTTCCATTCCCGTCATGGTTCTGAGTGTAGAGTTTGCGTGGGTTTAGAATGAGAGGCACTCTTTGTGTTGCGTGCGTGTTTGCTTGTGATCGCACCTTGATCTCCTTATCTTATCTCATTAAGAGAGTGATATCCTAATCCTTCCCCTTTCTGGCTAATTACTCTCTCACACACACACTGACATGGTGACCCACACTGCCCATGCGTGTCTGATGTGTGTATACTGTATAGTTTTGAGCTACTCCTTTTGGACACTCATGCAAACGTACTGGGCTAAACTAAAACTCAGACACCCAACACTGTTCAAAACCTTCATTTACTGTACCTCGAACCATTAACCAAATACCAAGCATGTAAGTAACGTTAGCCATAGTCTTACCACCTGCTGTCAGAAATATGTTGGCGTGGTTCTGAGGTCCTGGGGAACACAGCACCACATTCCTGTGTGAGGCCACGGTGGTTTGGGGTCCAGCGCATGAGGCTCTAAGCCTGGGGAAAAATGTCCTAATAACCTGGCTGGTTCTTTCTAGGGTGGGTCACTAACACAATGGCTGCCTTTGTCTCTGCCCCAGGGGGGGGGGGAGACGTGGCCTGAGGCAGTGAGGCAGTGAGGCATGCTCATGCGGCTCGGGAGGCGGGAGGTTGGAGTCAGGAGACGGAGGGGCAGTAGGAAAGAAATGAGGAGGGTGGAGGTTGGGGGGGGGGGGGTTTGGTGGAGGAGGTGAGATGATTGAAAGGTAGGTGGTAGGGGGCAAGAGGCAGGAGGTGGAAGGTGGGGGACATTGAGGTCGAGGTTTTGGGGCGTGAGGCCGGGGCTGGGGAGGTGGAGGACACAGGGCTGGCCAGGAACAGCAGGGACTGGATAGGTGGATGGTTTGGGGTGTGGAGGGTTCCGATTGGCATTCTTCTACATTCCCTTCCTCTCTGCCTCTCTCTTTATCTTTTTATCTCTGTTTCTCTCTCTGCCCCCCCCCCCCCCCCCCCCCTCCTCCTTTCTCTAAGCTGATTAGACGGTAGACCTGCTGGTTGGAAGCAGACTCGGTGACATGGGGACAGAGGGGGTTACTGGAGCCTTTATGAAACACTTCATAAAAAGGCCACGTAGAGACTCACACACACACGCCTGCACACACTCATAATGTTGTGGCTCATTGAGTTGTTCACAAAGCGGTGGATATACATATATGTGTCTCTGCATGTATGTCTGTGTTTGTGTGTGCGTGTGTGTGTGTGAGCACAGTAGGAGTGTGTGTGTGTTTGTGTGTGCGTGCGAATGCATGTGTATACATATCTCTCGTGCGTGTGTCTACAATCCCATCATAGTGGGAGGCTAAGATGCTTTCACAGTTGAGAATTCCATAGACGCCCACTCACGGACCACAGAACAGACTTTGCACTGTTCTGCTTGCCCACACAACCACAAAAGCCACGGCAACTGACTCCAGGACAGTTAGACCTGTAGTTTGTTCGTTATGTGGTGACAGATAGATTTTGGTGATTCAATCGAAACTGGTACAGTAGACCAAGGCAGTCTAGCATTGGTGTATTGCAGAAATAGTCAACTACATTGGTGTGCCAGTATCACAGAATTTGTCGAGCTGTTCCGAAGGCTGTGGTTGATTAAGATTTAACAGATTATCTGGAGATTTGACATCACACTCTACGAGGAAAGTGATCCAAGATGCTGAAAGCTTGCACCAAAGCGCTTGCGTTTTATAGAACACGCAAAACATTTTGACCGAGGCGCAAGTCCTTTTACGGAGCACACGTTCTCTGTCACTCGCGACCAAAACATCTGAATCCAGGATGAATACCCCATTAGAGTGCACCAGGGTGAGAGAGGTTAACGCCCAGACAATGTGTCTCTTCATAGTCACGTGTGCTGACAAAAGAGAGAGTGTGTTGTTTAACCATCTCACTGTCCCCCCCTGTCCCCTTGTCGCACCCCCCCCCCCGGCCCAACGCCCACCCACACACCCAGAACCGGGTCCAACTGCACCCAGACACAGAGCAGTCGCTCTGGGCTAGGGATCCACACGTCTCCTGGCTGGGCTGCAACGGAATCCGATTAATACCGGACCTGACTGGACAGAAGAAGGACCTCTTTACTGCAGGCTGTGTCTATATTGCCAGTTGAGGACAGCCGTGAGATGAGAAGTGGCTATTTTGTCCTTTCGCTTATCGACTTGCAATGGCAGTGGATTCATCACGCTTTGGGAATTCAAGGAAGAGTCCTTTTGTGTGTCATTTTAGTCATCCGTAGGTCATCAGCTCTTAAAGGTTGTCAGTGAGTGAGGTCATCATAGAGGAGGCGGAGCTTGTCTGGCAGGGCTCTTCCCCTTTCAAGCATACCTTGATCTGGATTGGTCAAGATGGCCTGGTTTGACATAGCAGCCAAAAAGCTGGGATTTCCCACTATAGAGCTTTTTGTAAAGGTAAGATAGTCAGCAATGGAGAACTCACTGTTGGCTGTATGTGTGTGTGTGTGTGTGTTCAAACTGTTTTGTGCGTGTGCGCATGTGTGAATCGTCAGGCTGGCAGTGATGGGGAGAGCATCGGCAACTGTCCTTTCTCCCAGAGACTCTTCATGATCCTGTGGTTGAAAGGGGTCATCTTCAATGTCACTACTGTGGACCTCAAGAGGTACAACACACACACACACACATTGCAAATATTTATTCTCCAGTGTTGATACAGAAAGCATGGAGAAGTTTGTATGTTTTAAAAGTGGTCCTTTTTAATAAAAGAATGTCTAAACGCACTGTTTGGTGGATGTGTTCTCCAGGAAACCAGCAGACCTTCAGGACCTTGCCCCTGGAACGAACCCTCCGTTTGTGACGTTTAACGGGGAAGTGAAGGTGGACGTCAACAAAATAGAGGAGTTCCTGGAGGAGAAACTCACGCCACCACGGTAAATCCCCAACTACTTCCTGTACAATGTTACACCAAGGGTGATTGGTCCGTACTGGTCCCTCATTGGCCAATAACGACCTCTTGGACCAATCCAGATGCCTGATGCAGCATGTTTTCCTCGACTCAGGTACCCTCGCCTGGCAGCCAGACACCCGGAGGCCAACACAGCAGGCATCGATGTGTTTGCCAAGTTCTCAGCCTACATCAAGAACCCCCGCAAAGACACTAACGACGGTAAGCAGTGAGGTCAAGGTGGCGTGTGTGTGTGTGTGCGTGACTTTGTAAGGTATCTGTGTTGGTGTGGCTTCAGTCTGAGCTTAACCTGTATGTGTGTGTGTGTGTGTGTGCGCGTGTGTGTGTGTGTGTAGTTCTTGAAAAGGCTCTGCTGAAGTCTCTGCAAAGGCTCGATAGCTTTCTGCGGACCCCGCTATCGGACGAGCTCGACGGGAACAGCGCTGACAAAGCCCTGGAGTCGTCACGCTGTTTCCTGGATGGCTCCGACCTGACTCTGGCAGACTGTAACCTGCTGCCCAAACTACACATCCTCAAGGTACGAGCTCACTGAGGAACAGCTGTTCCAACATGGCAGTCTGACCTTGGTACATCTCTCCCAGAGCAGAGGTGTGTCAGTGGAGATAATGTAAGAAGCAAGATGTGCTTGCCACGACACAAATGATGCCAGATGGTCTTACGATTTATTAATGATGAATTATTCATTGGATCATAAGATTCTTAAGATTTGATGTCTGATTGTTCTGATTTGACTTGTGCTTTATTCTCCCTTGTTGCCATGCTAGGTGGTTGCCAGGAAGTACCGTGGCTTTGAGATCCCAGCTGACATGACAGGGGTGTGGCGATACCTGAACCACACCTACCAGAGGGAGGAGTTTATCAACACCTGCCCTGCCGAGAGGGAGATCGAGTTTGCCTACTTGGATGTGGCCAAACGGATCAAGTAAAAAGTGGGAGGATTAGGAATTACAAGGACCAATTCCAAACCAATTCCTCTCACCCTTTAATGGGATGTTGATGACTCTTGATGAGTGCAGGGATTGGTGGATAGGACTGGTGTTCAATTTTACATTTGGTTTGGAATTGGACCATAGCATTAAAAAAAAATACACGTGTTTGAATGTGTGTGTGTATGTGTGTCTGTGTACTCACGGGTTGGGTTTCACAGTGGTTGTGTTGTACTGTCCGATGTGAATATGAGACCCATAGAATGATCAGGTCTACATGAAGAACAATGCTTTTAGTCCATTATCAGTCCAATACTAGACAAATGTTTGTCCAGTACTAGTCCTAATCTACAATGTGTACAATATCAAAGTCTATTGGATGGGCAATGTACTGTAGTCAGATTATATTGCACTACTATCCAACAGACTCCAAATCCCTGAGAGCATGTCTGAACTACATGAAGCAACCATGACCATTTAGTAGACTCCATGCTGCATTGTAAGAGTAATTGTAAACAATACACCTGTCATCATTTTCATTGTGAATCCAACACTATGGCCTTGACTACAATATATTATTATGTACCCATTTATGCATCGGAATCATTAATATGAGAAAGTCTCTCTAAATTAAAATCAACTTATTTTATTTCTTTCTATTTTTCATTTTGTTTGTCAATCAGAGTGGAAAGGCTGACAAGCTGCGAGGACAAGGATCTAAGGAGCCATGACAGTTGTCTACTTGTACCTTTTACAAAAAGCTAACTGTACTCACTATCACTGTACCAATAATAACATCACTGGTTCTACTAATGAATTGATCATGCTTAAATGTCTTATTTGCATGTACTGATGGACTGTCGGGACAGAGATGGGCGGGGCTTGATGTTGAGTAGCAAACCTGATTGGGCCTTCCCTGGCCATGTGATGGACTCTGGTGGCCAGTTTGTTTTGTGGAACTATGTGCACCAAACCAACACCCACACAGCCCTGTGTACATGCCTTACACCCCTCAGCAGAGGAAGTCATATTAAACTGATCTCAGATCACTTCTGTGCTCGCGTGTGTGTCTTGTCAAGAGTCTCTCATGGTTTAGCCAGGGTGGAGGGTACTCAAGATGTTATATAGAGGTCAAAGGTCATCTAGGTTCAGGAGCTGCAAGCTGAAGGATCTGGATGTTTGGTGTTGTCAGGAAACAGCACAGCTATGTGAAAGTAGCAAGGACAACGCAGACTGCAGATATGAAGACATAGTGTCAGCAGTGACATTAAGTCCTTTCATCCAGAAAAACATGGACGTCATGCACTAAAATACTATAATCAAGTAGACCTTAGATGTCCTTGGATTCTAACGGTTCAGTAAAGCTTCATTTTAGGTTTGGGGAGCCCTGTCTCCAAGGGAACGCGGACAGTTTTTGTGTCCTTTCTGTGGAACACTGAACCCAAAAGCCCTAGTATCAACAACTATCATTTTACAGCCCAGAATACACATGGCTGCTATGGTAACAAACAGTCCAGGAATCCCAGAGGCTTTCACACAGTATGTAGATTAATACTGAGTGTGAAGGCTGAGAGACAGTGTGAACATCCGACAAGGGAGTCAGGTGGCTGAGCCGTTAGAGAATCGGGCTAGTAATCAGAAGGTCGCTGGTTGAATTCCAAGCCATGCAAATTGACGTTGTGACGTTGTGAACATCCAACAAGGGAGTCTGGTGGCTGAGCGGTTAGAGAATCGGGCTAGTAATCAGAAGGTCGCTGGTTCGATTCCAGGCCATGCCAAATTGACGTTGTGACGTTGTGAACATCCGACAAGGGAGTCAGGTGGCTGAGCGGTTAGAGAATCGGGCTAGTAATCAAAAGGTGGCTGGTTCGATTCCAGGCCATGCCAAATTGACGTTGTGTCCTTGGGCAAGGCACTTCACCCTACTTGCCTCGGGGAATGTCCCTGTACTTACATTAAGTCGCTCTGGATAAGCGTGTCTGCTGAATGACTAAATAATATAAAATAATGTTTGAAGTAGTTAGAGTGTATTCCTACAACCATGTCAACATAATCTTTACTGTACAGTTCCACTCACCCAAGGTTCACATGTCAAAGTACTTGCTTGTTTGGGACCAAGGTATTCTCTGCCTTAGCTGTGTACTCGGCAATAGCTGCAGTGAAGCAAATGAAGACATCCTAGGGGAATTCACTGGTCTTTATGAAGACATGACTCAACTCATTGACGGGCTGCCATTTTGTTTCAAGTCCACAATGAACAACTAGGAGAGTGATATGTAGAAAAATAAACTTGTCTTTATTGTCCCAGATGTTTTGTCATGCTGAGGTCATCTTTATTTGAGCTGGCCCACGAAAGGCCTCACTCCAGGTTAACAGGCTTTCATGCACGAGTACACACGTCTGATTGGTCAGTACTGTTATTGATGAGCCAATGAAAAAGTTTGCCGCTGGCGCCGGCCCTCCCGATGCCTCGACGCTCAGGTTGCCTGGTGCCAGGGTCGCGGTGAGGAGGTCTTGGAGGGCTTTGGAGAGGGGCAAGTGGTTGGGGAAGTGTTGGTGTATGTTAAGAGGTGGAGGGGATGGGAGGCGGGGTTGATAGAGAGATGGGAGGGTCACTGAAGAGGGGTCAGTTCTGGGAGCAATACTTCCAGAAGCATACTGTGGTGGAGAGACGAAAGATAAACAGACACAGAAAGACTATTAAGACTAGAATATTATGCTCTTTTTTTTTTACACGTTTTTCTCAAAGTATAAAAAGGGTAATGGAAAACACGTGAATGACCCCTGACCTCCCACCCTCACCTCTCTTATTGGGCTTCTTCGGCTGCGGAGGGAGAGACTTCTTGAAAGCCCAGCTGCTCGGGTCAATGTGATCCGTGCTGGCTTTGAGAGCATTACCACCGGCTTCCATCGGAGGCCCTGTTGTTGTTTTCACACTGTCCTCTGCAGTCACCTGAGGACAAAGAAGAACAGACATCCTACTGTCAGTGGAGGTGTTGTGTCAGTTATTGAAACCTAACCTATTGGATCTGACAACATTGGACAAGTGTCATACATCAATACATAAATATTATTTTGGGAGTTTGGAAAACACAATATTAGAGACTGTTTTCATGTTTTGGTCGCACGATAGACTGCTCAATAATGTTTTTGAGGTGTTTTTGAGAGCTGCAATAGATACTTTTAAAAGATTAAATAATTCTTACTCAGCTTCTCTATGAGTTCATGGTCAAATTTTGCTCAACATTGCCCCCTAGGGTCACAACATGCAATGTGATCTTTTTTTTAACTTACCCGTTTATTTTTCTTCACAGAAATTTTGCCATTTGCTGAAACGTGACAAACAAATGTTATTAGAAATAAGAAATTAGAAATGTGTTTGGTGTGTGCATAGTGTGTGTGTGATGACTGTCTTATCTCACCTCTGGCCATCACAGTAATCCTCGTACTCAGGGAACCATTCATCACCCTGTGGAGTTCCTCCAGAGCGGAGAGCATCTTCAGAATCTGGGCTCGTCTACTTGGACTGCTTGGCACTGGAGCCGTCTTCGTTCGTTTGCCCAGACTGCTGGCCGCTGGGGTCGTCCCGTCGCCACGGGATGGGTTGGTTGTCATCGGCGACAGGTTCGCTTGTTTTATCAGTGTGTCTGCTGCTGACTTGGACCTTGCTTGTACGTCCGACTGACTTGCGGACGGATCAGGAGGTTCACCATACGCTGAAAGACACAGCTGAACGTTGACAAAGGTCACATCTAGGCTACCATCTCAGTTTGGGCGGCAAGATCTTTGGATTCTCTCGTAAAGCCTTTCAATAAATTCCGTTTTGTGTGTTTTCCTATACTTTGTGTGTGTGTGTCGGTAAAGTGAGATCATCCTCTGTGTGTAACGGCAAGGATAACTAAGACACATTGTTCAGAGGAAGTCCCATACGTCACACATAGCTCCAATCCCTCCCGTTACAACCCCTGGCAACACCTTAGCAACGCTCTGGACTCCTCACTTCTACTGTGAGCTCTGAGTGTGTGTATTTGTGTGTGTGTGGAGGCATGTTCGTACTGGTAGTCTAGTAGAAAAGGAGAGTTCTTCTACTAGGTGAGTTCAGAAATCAAAGAGTAAGCCTCAGTTTAGTTCACGTTCATGCACATTCATTCGTCCATCCATCCTTACCTGGTTTGGTGAGGGTGGTGGGGGCTGTGTCCACAACAGCCCCCAGAGCTAACATCACCATCAGACCAACGCCTGCTGGAAACACATGCATGACTCAACCGCTTCTAAATGTGCTTTTGACCACCGATTTTGGAGAACCACCACAGTCTGGTTCCTGTCGGGTTCCTCTGTTTGAAGTTGACGTTCTCCCCGTTTGTTCCTCAAAGAGCTGACTGAGCTCGGTCGTCCTCTGGTCCGAGATGTTCCAGATGTTCTTCCGTCCTGGTCGTTCGACCAGCCGCTGACTGCTCGAGCTCTTCAGGTGACTCTATTTCTCTCTTTGACAACTTTAAAAGGGAACTTTTCGTTGAGTCTGTCTGTCTGTCTGTCTTGCCTGTCTGTCTGTCTGTCTTGCCTGTCTGTCTTGTCTCACACACTTGTCGTTGGGCAGGGATGCGCCTCTGTGAAGAAGGCTTGTCAGGAGTTTGCGTGCGCGTGCGTTTGACTTGTGTGCGGCTGCCGCTTTAGTCGTTTTCTGGTTCTCCGAGTTGTCCCGTCACCTCTTTATAAACCCGGGCAGCACTTCTGACCGCACAACCAACACCTAGCCGTCGACCAATGGTGAGGCTGTGGGTCCGACCGCCTCCGCCCCCCCAACTCTCGGCGGCGTGGTGACATTTGGAGTGTTTGGCGTCGCCAGCGTGGATGTGTGTGTTTCTGTTTGTGTGTGTGTGTGTGTGTGTTAGCACATCGCCCTGCTGTATAAGCAGTGATAAGGCGGTTCTTAATGTGTTTGCTCAGGGGCCCAAAGAGAAAGGCCCTCTGACGCAGGAGGACCCAAAGCCTGAGTGCAACACACACAATGCCGCGGTCCTGACTACACACACACACACATCCAATAAAACCCAGAAATGCACTCACACAGAAGAACACACACCATTTAGCCATGAGGAATAATGAACGGATCCATTTGAACCTGGCCAACAGGTTCGATTTTGGCACATATAAACAACTAAATACACACACACTCACACACACACGCACACAAACTCCACCATACGCGTGAAATTGGAAGCAGCACATCAAAGCGAAACAGACTCAATGGGAGTGATGTTTGCTCCACAAAATAGCTTTTTGGAGGGGGGGGGGGGGGGGGAATGTCACAGAAGTTAATCACGCAGGAAGTGGATGATGTGACAAACGTGGTGTTTACCCTCGGCTGTGAGGTAATGCGAGGTCTGGAACCCGGGGGTGGGGTGGGGGGGGGTCTGAAGGAGGAGGGGACTTGAGGGGCTGTGGAACATCGGCACAGCAGTCGTGACAGGGACGAGAGGCCAGAGTGCGGGGGCGTGTGCGTCCGTGTGTGGCGAGTGCGCGGCGGTGACCGTTCCCTCCGCCAGTTGCTGGGAAGAGAGAAT
Organism: Osmerus eperlanus; assembly: GCF_963692335.1. Classification (NCBI taxonomy): domain Eukaryota; kingdom Metazoa; phylum Chordata; class Actinopteri; order Osmeriformes; family Osmeridae; genus Osmerus; species Osmerus eperlanus. The sequence goes on from NC_085038.1 coordinate 10,226,614, forward strand.
TCAGCCTGCGAACATTCAGTCCCTCAGTCGTGTCTCTGAGGCCTGGGGGACGGAGAGAGAAGAAGAGAGAGGGAAAGAGAGAGGGAGACAGAAAACACGAGAGACAGAGAAAGAGAGCAAGAGAACAGAGAGAGAGAGAGAGAGAGAGAGAGAGAGAGAGAGAGAGAGAGAGAGAGAGAGAGAGAGAGAGAGAGAGAGAGAGAGAGAGAGAGAGAGAGAGAGAGAGAGAGAGAGAGAGAGAGAGAGAGAGAGAGAGAGAGAGAGAGAGAGAGAGAGACAGACAGTTCGTCCGTCCCCCCCCTTGTCTATTCATCACGCTGATCCACTCGGGGCCTGTAAAGATCCAGACTGTCTGTCTCTCTTTGTCCGTGTGTCAGCATTTCTGTCTCCTGCCTTGGCCCTTGTTTTCTCTGTCTCCTCCCCTGCTGTCTGTCAGTCTGGGTCCACACAGACGTCCGTCTGGATCTATTTGGATCTCCTCACAAAAGGAGCGGGTCTCCTTCTCTGGCTGGCGTGGGGAGTCTGGGTCCGTGTTTTGTGTCTCTGGTCAATGTGTCTCTCTCTCTGTACCGGCAGTGGTGGCCTGTCAGCATGGTGACCAACACCGACATCTCCCTCATCATGGTCGTTCATCAAGCCCAGGCTACTCCGCCACGCAGGAAACGTCCGAGGGACTCGCGAGAGAACGGAAGAACTCCATCTTACCTCTTCTTCCATGTCTTGAAGAAGTTTCGATTTTGCTGGAGGTCGAAGCCGTCGGAAGCGTTCGGCGTCCCTGCGGTTCCGGTGGTGTACCACTGAGGGGCAGTGTTGCCCCAGGATGGCTCCTGTGAGGCCAGGCAGCTGGGGATCAGCAGGTGTCCTTGGTCTCAGCCTCTCAGGAACAGATGGAGCGGAGCAGGATGATGAGTGGACGCTGTGAGTGCTCGCGCTTCTGTTAACCAGACAGGGTTTCTTGAGGGTTTCTTGAGGGTTTCTTCAGGGTTTCTTCAGGGTTTCTTCAGGGTTTCTTCAGGGTTTCTTTAGGGTTTCTTCAGGGTTTCTTCAGGGTTTCTTCAGGGTTTCTTTAGGGTTTCTTCAGGGTTTCTTTAGGGTTTCTTCAGGGTTTCTTTAGGGTTTCTTCAGGGTTTCTTTAGGGTTTCTCGATGCGATTCGAGACTAGGAAATCATGTTACCTTCATTAGTGGAGTCAAACTCCAAAACATTGCATTGATAAAAGACTAACTCGGAAGATCACACGTGTGGCACCCAATTCTCACCTCCAGATCAGACACAAGTTATTTTGGGCTGAGTTTAGAGAAACGGGTTGAGGAGGGAATCGTGAGGGGGAGAGAGAGAGAGAGAGAGAGAGAAGAGAGAGAGAGAGAGAGAGAGAGAGAGAGAGAGAGAGAGAGAGAGAGAGAGGGATAAAGTTAGATAAAGTGAAAGTAACAGAGAGAACCAGAGGGAAGGGGAGGGGGAGAAAAAGAGATGGAGAGGAACTTGAGTGGAAGATGGGAAAAAACGAGTGGATGGGTTGAGTGACAGCAGGGAAGGAGAGAGGCCCCCAGGGGGCGAGGTGAGAGAGGAGCGAAAGAGTGATAAAGAGGGTAAGAGGAGAGTAACGGAGAGGCAGGATGGACCGAAGAGAGGAGAGGTGGAGGAGGAGGGGGGGGGGGAGGAGGGGAAGGTCACATCTGAGAGGGGGAGAGCGAGAGAAAGAAAAGAGTGATTTGTTTTCAGTGAAATGTGAGCGTTTTCCCCCACTTAGCAGCAACGCAGGCCTACAGCGGAATCTATTACCATGTGTCAGGATGAAATCAGAGACAGGGAACACAATAAGGGCACGACCTGTGTGTGTGTGTGTGTGTGTGTGTGCTGTGATTGAACGTATATAATTCCGTGATTGTGTTTATGCTCTGTCTTGATTTTGCCCATCTGTGTGTATGAGCGTGCGTGTCCGCATGCAGGCGTGTGTGTCAATGTGTGTGTGTGTGTGTTTGTTTACTGTTTGCCTCTAATGGGAGTTATGGGATGGGCTGTTCATATTGCAGAGATAAAAGCTTTTAAATGGATGGAAGGTGAATGGCAGAGAAAGCAGGAAAAGATAATTTACATGACAACTGAGTTTGTGTGTGTGTGTCTGTCAGTGTGTGTGTGTGTGTGTGTGTGTGTGTGTGTGTCTGTCAGTGTGTGTGTGAGTATCATTCTGAGTGTGTGTGTGTGTGTGTGTGTGAGAGAGTATATTTCTGTGTGTGCGTGTGTGTGTCTTTCTGTGTGTGTGTGTTGTGTGTGAGTATCTTTCTGTGTGTGTGTGTGTGTCTCTGAGGGCCCAGTTGTCACTCTACACCCGCGGACGCTGTGGCTCACCAGAGGCCAGTGTGGTTCAGAGGGGTTTGGAAACCTCTGAAACCTCTAACCACAGTATGTGTGTGTGCATGTGTGTGTGTGTGCGCACGTGTTCTAGTTTGTGTATCTATTGGATGTGTATGCATGCATGTGTGTATCTCTGTGTGTGGTGTGTGTGGTGTGTGCGTGTGTGGTGTGTGTGTGTGGTTCAAACCACAGCCACAGGCCGCTGGTCCTCTCAGACATAATGTAGGGGTGCTGGCCTGACCACTGACACCGCTCTCTGTGCCAGGATGATGCCAGCATGCCAAGATGCCCCTGCCTCTCTGCCTCCTACCCTTTCAGCCCGCCTCTCTGCCTTCCTCTCTGCCTCCCTCTCTTCCTCTCTCTCTGCCTCCCTTCCTCTCTGCCTCCCTGTGTGTCTGTCTGTCTGTCTGTCTGTCTGTCTGTCACTCTTCCTGGCTGGTTTGTTATTAGGTGCAACATCAATCTATTCTATTGTATTCTATTGTATTCTATTACGTTCCGTATTAAAAAAAAATGGATTTACTGTACTAGGAAGATCCAGTATGTAAACATAAAGTTATGGCATGACAGAGGAGAGAGAGCAGGTCTGTGCACTGCACTGTAACCAAGGTTCACGCAACAAAAGTTGTCTGGAGAGGGAAGTGAAAAAAGAGAGCTGGGGGTGGAAGACTGGGACAGATGGAGAGATAAGATGAGGAAGGGGAGAAAAGGAGGGAGAGACGGAGAGAGGAAGAGGGGAGAAACATGAAATAAGAGAAAGAGAGAAGAGGAAGAGTGAGACAACGAGGGAGAGATAAGACAGAGAGAGAAACAGGTGTGAGAGCGAGAGAAAGAGAGAGAACTTCAGAGAGAGAGAGAGAGAGAGAGAGAGAGAGAGAGAGAGAGAGAGAGAGAGAGAGAGAGAGAGAGAGAGAGAGAGAGAGAGAGAGAGAGAGAGAGGGGGGGTGCAGGAGGACAGAGGGGAGAGGGAGGGAGGTGTTGTGGTGCTGGTGCTGGAGCAGAGTGAGCAGGACAGGCCAGTGATCGGTGCCTATTAGCAGCCTCTCTAATGCCCGGCCCATCGATGAGACGTGTAACATGATCGGCGGCTTTTTAGTGCTAACTGCTGCACTCCCGCTGGCACATCAATCATTCTCACACTGCCACCGGCAGTCCCCGACGCACCACCGCTAAATATTTAATCACCCACTGAAAAAAGAAAACGAACCAAAAAAAGAAAAAAATACGTCAGAGAGAGCGAGAGAGAGAAAGGCAAACACAAGTCAAAATGAGACGGAAAGAGGGAAGAGAGATTATCTTGTTTATCCGTCCCTCACTGTTCCCTCTCTCCATCTCTCCCTCTCTCCCTCTCTCCCTCTCTGCATCTCTCCCTCTCTCCCTCTCTCCCTCTCTGCATCTCTCCCTCTCTCCCTCTCTCCCTCTCTCCCTCTCTGCATCTCTCCCTCTCTCCCTCTCTCCCTCTCTCCCTCTCTCCCTCTCTCCCTCTCTCCCTCTCTCCCTCTCTCCCCTCTCTGGTTCCCCTCGGATTTCCAGGACACGGTACACATGAAATAATCACGTGGGAAGCAAGAGAAATGCGAAAGACTTGGAACTTTCAAGCTGCTGGTCGCATTGCTCCCTCCCTCCCACCCTCCCTCCGCGACCTCTCCTGCTCACTTCACCTCACCCCCCCCCCCATCCATGTCCCCCTATTCCAACTCACCCTTCCTCTATAACCTCAACCACACCTCCCCCCTCCCCCCACCGCCCCAACCCCCTTCACCCCACCTCGTCATCCAAGCCAAAGTCAGAGCGGGTACCTGAGCTGAGGTTTCTGGTGTCAGTGCTGCTGTAATTAAGGGCTGTGTTTCTGCACACAGCAGGGTGTAGGGTGGCCTTGGAGGGAGGGGGGGTTGGGGGGGGGGCGGGCGAGCGATCGACACCCGACACCCCCCGGGTCCGGTTCTATGGTTCTCCTGTTCTCCACTAGAACCCTGCACCCCCATTAATACGGATGAATTATACATACCCCCCCACACACATACGCACACACACAACGGCAAGTGGAGAGAAAGAAGGAGAGGAGAGAAGTGAGAGGAAGGAGAGAGAGGAAAGCGGCAAAATGGGTGGACGAGGGAGGGGGGGGGAACCTACCATTTACCATCTTGGTGTGTGTCTCTCTCTTTCTGTCTCTTCCCGAGGTCTGTATAGTTTCTCCCCCCCCCCGTCCTCCCGTCCTCCCGTCCCCTGTCCTCCCGTCCCCTCTCTCTGCTGTCCCGTGTGGGACTGAGGCAGTGTTGTTCTCAGTAGTTCCCACAGAGTGAGTCTCTGGGCTGACTGATGGCCAGCCCTGGCCCCACGCACGGTCACACAGTCTTGGCTCCGGGAAGACCAGCGCACGGACGAGACCTCGGGTCTTCCATAGACACGACGTCCGTTCCCCCCCAAGATCACACCGAGTCATTCCTTGTCTTTGGGTGTTGGTCTTTCACGGGAAGCACCCTGCTCTGTTTGAATGCAAGGACCGAGCTTCCATGATTTCCCACCTCACCCTCCACACTCCCATGCAAATCAAGTGTAGGTGTACTTCTTCAAAACGGAGCTCAAAGCCCAGAATAATTCAATAGTTAGTCCAGGCTCTGCCAAGTCAGCTGACCTCGTACAGTTGAACAAGGCTGTATGGATCCTGTCTGCCGTCTTCAGCCCTGGCTATTAATACCGTGTCTCCATGGCGATATGAGAGGAGCATTGATACTCAGGATGTATCAGCTTCCAGGCTCCAGACTCCACTTGGAGACGGCCCACCTGACAGAACCTGTAGCCATCATCGTGAGAGATCGCTGATCCATTACCTTGGCCTGGGGTGACAGGGCAAGTCCTGAGGACGGACGTGCTGGACAGAAACGTGATGTGTGCATGTGTGTGTGTGTGTGTGTGTGTGTTTGTTTGTTTGTTTTTGTGCGTGAGAGGTTGCTCAAGAGAGAGAGAGAGATGTTATGTGGGCATCCGTGTATCCGTGCGTGTGTGCGTGCATGTGTGCGTCTGTGTGTGTGCGTGCGTGCGTGTTTCCTTTTTTGTGTGAGACATGGCTCCGGAGAGACGTGATATGGGAGTGTGTGCGCGTGTGTGTGTGTGTGTGCCCGGGCGTGTTTGTGCGCACGGGTCAACATCAATGACCCTTTGTCTGAGCCGTGGGTCTGTTTCCAGAAAACAATACACTTTATCCCAGGACGTCTGCTGAGCAGGAGACAGAGCAGCCATCCCGATGCCAGCCTCGAGAATTAACCAATGACATCAGAAGGCTGCAGAGCCGTCCGACTCCGAGCACGACAACTCAGACAAGCTACAGGGAAGAAAGTTCGTCTTTCTGTCTCCAAATAGTCTTTACACGATTAGAACTTACAGTAAGCTTCATTAAAGAACAGTAATGGATAAATAATTTCATTTTACACTTTTTGCCCCCCTCCCCCCAGCCCCCCCCGCCGCCCAAGTCCAGTTTAATGGAGGCTGGTAAAGTCCAAATGTCTACGTTTCTCTGTGTCTGTCGCCCACAGGAAGGGGGTGATGAGACAGGAATCTTCCTATTGACTGCTTGTTGTAGTTTGGGGAAGTTCGATTAGACTACAGGTTTACTGCTATTGAGGTCATTTAAGGGAATGAGCTCCAAGGGGATAAAAAAAAAAAAAAAAAAAAACCTTTGGATGACCATGTTCTATTGGATCGTATTCTTGTGTGTGTAATAAGAGATGAAATCTTTGGGAGACCAACTGGGCCCACATTTATAACTCCCTGGAGCATTTCTCAACTCACCAGTCATATCAGCGTTTTGTTTTGTTTACTTAACCTCCTGTGTATAGGGGGGGTGTGTGGGTGCGTATGCGCCTGTGTTAAGGAGAGCGATTGTGCTTGTATGTGTGTGTTAGAGAGAAAATCAAGTTGTGCTTGTTACAGAGAAAGAATAAACTTGAGTTAGAGATAGTGACTGATTCTAGTTGTGTGTCTGTGTGTACAGTATGTGTGTGTCTGTGAGTGTGTGTGTTAGTGTGTCTGTGCGTGTGTCTGTGTGTGTGTCTGTGTGTGTGTCTGTGTGTGTGTGTGTGTGTGTCTGTGTGCGTATCTGTGTAAGTGTGTGTGTGTGTGTCTGTGTGTGTGTCTGTGTGAGTGTGTGTGTGTGTGTCTGTGTGAGTGTGTGTGTGTCTGTGTGTGTGTGTCTGTGTGTGTGTGTGTCTGTGTGTGTGTGTGTCTGTGTGTGTGTGTGAGTGTGCGTGTGTCTGTGTGTGTGTGTGTGTTTACTTCTCCTCTGACTGCCTCTCCTTGTCGTTTTGGCATGTTTGTTTTTCCACTGGTTCCGCTGCTTCGCGCCCCTGCCGGTGTGTCAGACCCAGCCGTCGGGGCGGACTTAACGGGAGGCCTCCCGGGATGAGATCCTGCTTGAGACGGGGGGGGCACCGGGGTGCAGAGGGGCGGTCCGAGACTGTTACCATGGGAACTGAGACGATTGTTTATTTGTGTGTATACGCGTGTCTGCCTGCTTGTGCATGTGTGTGTGTGTGTGTGTGTGTGTGTGAAGAGAGACTGAGAGTAAAAACTCCCAAGGGTCAGAGGGAAGGGTCGAGGGGTGTCGGGATATGGCAGGTATGGAAGTAAATAATAACCTTGCTTACAACCACCACCAATCCCCCAACCCTCACCCCCTCCTCCATGTCCTCCCCACCCCCCCACCCCCCAAAACCCTGGCCCTTTCCAGGACCCAGCAGGGTGAAACCAAGCAGGGCCAGGGGATGGAGGAGTTATGCAGAGGTGTAATAGTCTCCATTCACAGAATAGCCGTATCCAGACTTGCACAGAGAAACGGCAACATGTAACAGCTGTGACAGTGGTTGTATGTTTGTTGACCTGTCTCCGAAAGTTCATTCGGGTGCATTTATCACAGTAAGACTCCAAACGGGACATTTTAAGAAGATGTTTAATGATGCTTACAAAACGAATACACTCTGATTCTCAAAGTCTAGTACAGTGATAAAAGTCTTGACACAACCACTGTGTGTGTGTGTGTGTGTGTGTGTGTGTGTGTGTGTGTGTGTGTGTGTGTGTGTGTGTGTGTGTGTGTGTGAGTGTGCATGCGCCTGTGCGTGTGTACAGTTGTGATCTCAACCCTCACCCCCAGTAACAATGATTCCCTGCTGGTTTTCAGTGTAACAACAGGATGAATCCTTGTTACTGAGAGCAGAAGGTCAAACTCTCGACCAATCGGAAGCTCTTCCTCTTCAACTTCTCCTAGCACTTCCTCTTCCTCATTCCGGTGACCAGTCTCACCAATCACAAAACAGAGGCCTCTCTTCATCCTGCAACTGGACAGAGACAGACAGACAGATGTAGTTTGATCCAACATTTCGGTCAAAGGTAAAACATTTCTGGTTCAGGTGCAAGGTTCAAGTTCTAGAGGCACACTGATAAATATAATATCTATACTGTTATCTACACATCTCTGCACTTGTTCGGTGAAAGATTTCAGCATCGGTTAGCGTGGGGGCGGGGATACAAAATTCCCATTTGTCGTCCTCCAACGTCATTGGTCAATATGAGAATTGTCTGTCGCTACCGTGAGGACGGGAGTCTGTTCATTTGAACGCGATCAAGCGTATCGATCTCTGGGACTGCACTGTGAGTGCCTCAGCAAAACTGTGAAAAAGGGTGTCCGCGAACAGAGACCCTCATTCCCGTCCCCTGCTTCACTCTTCTCTTTGGAAAGAAGGGGAAAAGAACGTCTCGAGGAGAAGAGAGAGAGAAAAAAGAGAAAGAAACACTAAAAGACGCGAAACGTTATCCCTCTGTCACCTTTCTCTCCGGTGTGTGGGAGAGTGACCTTAGCTCCGTTGTCGTCTCCCTCCCTCTCCCCTTCCCCCGTGTGTGTTTGTGTTGAAGGAAGGGGAAACTTAAATCAGCAATTAACATGAATAATTAACCAGTGGAGCTGATCAATAATGAATGGGTCGGAGGGGTAATTGCCTTCGCTTAAGGGAGAGAGAGAGAGAGAGAGAGAGAGAGAGAGAGAGAGAGAGAGAGAGAGAGAGAGAGAGATAACACCTGCAAGAGTTAAACAGGGGAGGAGGGAAGAGAGGGGAGAGGAGCGGGGGAGGTAGGGAGGTGTAAGGAGAGATGAGTGGAAAAAGAGTGGTTTTGACCCGGGTAAGGAGAGGAAGTTGAGAGGAGGAGAAGAGGAGAGAGAAAAGGACAGGAGAGGGGAGGAGAGGAAAGGAGAGGAGAGGAGAGGGGACAGGGGCGAGGGTAGAGGGGAGAGGGGAGAGGGAAGGAAAGGAGAGGAGAGGAGAGGAGAGGAGAGGGGAGAAGAAAGGAGAGAGGGGACAGGGGCGAGGGTAGAGGGGAGAGGGGAGAGGGAAGGAAAGGAGAGGAGAGGAGAGGGGAGAAGAAAGGAGAGAGGGGAGAGGGGGGAGAGGAGAGGAGAGAGGCCACATAAGCAATGCTTCACAAACCCAAACCCTGAGGCACCCTTGTAAGCCTCTCTCAGTTTTCACTCTTTATCTTTCTTACTCTCCCTCACTACTGTATCTTTCTCCAGAACCCCCCCCCTCTCGTCTGTACTCAGTCAGTGTGTATCATGTTGCCAAGTTGCAGCTCGTTAATTGCAGGGTAATTACAGCGTGTGAGATGTGTTACTTGCGCACTCGAGCTACAAGCCTTTCAGCCTGTTGGACAGCCCAACATCTATCCAGACGCTATTGGATTCAGATCATGTGCTACAATTAACACCCACTGGCAGAACTACTGTACAGACCTCTGTCTGGCTGTCTGGCTGGTGTCTGGCTGTCTGGTTGACTGGTTGTCTGTCTGGTGGTCCTCTGTCTGTCTCACCGTCTGTCTGTCTGTCTGTCTGTCTGTCAATCTGTCTGGTTAGCTGGCTGACTGTCTGTCTGGCAGACTGATTGTTAGTGTCAAACAGGAGAGAGAGTATAGCTAATTAGTGAGAACATTCAACTGCAGATCAAGAGGTCGCAGGTTGAAATCCCCCTCTACTGAACGAAACAGATACTTGACCTTACATACAGTACAGCATAGTCACACCTGGGCTTTTGGTTTTGCCACAAACCTGACAAACATGCCAATGACTTCCACACGCAAATCCATCCAGCAAGATAATAATTAAAGTCATTCGTTCATCTAACCTGCCCTGTCTTGTGTGTGTGTGTGTGTGTGTGTGTGTGTAGCGGCAGTATCACCCACCTGTCTTCAGAGTGTGTGTGTTGGTGGAGAGAACTTGCGTGCTGCGCTGCCAGGAGAGGAATGGCTCTCCACCTGGGTGCCGCAGCGAGGTCTTACCCTGCCCCGGCCAACCTCTGGACCACACCTTATCTTTAGGGCTGCTTTACGACCGCAAACGCAACCTCGGCACAGAACACTGATAGAAGAGTTAGGAGTTATCACAACTTACACACACACACACCCCTCCTCACACACACACACACACGTCCTCACACACACCTCCTCCCCTCCGCTGTGGGTCACAACCCTGCCATCGTGCAGAAATAGAAGGTGCTTCATAGATGAAAGGCTCCTATCGCCATGATAACAATTGTGCTGGTCTCTCATAATGTCGTTGTAGCCGGGGCCGGTGGTGGATAGCGCAAGCTGCGAGGCAAAGGTGGGGGTGATGCATGGACACATTCACTGCGGGAGACCGCTCAGGTCTAAGCTAACGTAATGGAATCTAAAACTCGGGCCATAATGTGGTCTGCGGGTTGGTCCGCTCTCTCTGCCTCGCTCTACCTCCTCTCTCTCTCTCTCTCTCTCTCTCTCTCTCTCTCTCTCTCTCTCTCTCTCTCTCTCTCTCTCTCTCTCGCCCCCCCCCCCCCTCTCTCTCTCTTTCATGATATCCCTTTTGGTCTTGGCAGTGTAGCGGGACCTGTGGTTTGTTTGTTTCAGAGAGCCACACAGGAAGGAAGGGGAGAACCGTAGAAACACAGTGTTTCTACCCTTCCTCCGGAAGGATCCACCCTGTGCTTGGGCGACGCGGAGCTACGGAAAGTTTGTCCATTGTTTGACAGCGCCCAGGAGTAGCTCAGTGTACTGCCATTCCTCTCAACTTCTCTAATAAGGCAATTAAGCAAGTGTTTGGCAGACATACTGACACACACACACACACCATCCACAGACACACTCCACACTCCACACACTTACCCATCTCACCCCCCTTCCCCTATCTGGCCCTGCCAATGCCAATGTCTAATAGGGCCCCGGGAGCTGCCCTCGGAGGGATGCAATTGGATTGGAAGCCAATCAATCATGTAGAGTATTGACCTGTGATTGGATTTGGCCAGCATGTCAGGGCCCTGTTTGATTTTAGCTCCAGCCCAATGAAGCTAGATGTGAGGGTTTATTATAGTGGACATATGGGGGGGCTCTCTCACACACACACACACACACACACACATATGAGTATGGACAGATACATATACTCGCACACATACACATCACAGAGCAAACACATAGATGTGCACAAACACACACATACTCAAAGTCCCAGCTCCATTTCAAGACACACACTCATACACAGATACAACCCAAACGGTATCAGACCTGCACTCCTGGTCAGACACACACACACACACACACATCTCCTCAGTGGTTGGATGGGATGGGTGATTGGTGTGGACGTCTGGGCTGGGTTGAGGGTTTGAAGCGCTGCCAGCAGTGATTGATGGGCACAGGGCAGCTCGTGTATCCATCCATCAGAGTAACAGTCAGTCATCCTTCTCTCTCCTTTCTCTCTCTTTCTCTCTCCTTTCTCTCTCTCTCTCTGTCTCTCTCTCTCTCACTCACTCACTCTCATTGTCTCTCGGCACTGACTCTCTCTCAGTGGCACTGACTCTCTCTTACCTCTCTCTCACACACACTCACTCTCTCTGGCTCATTCATTCAACTGCTCCCTTTCTCACTCTCTCGCTCTCTCTGTCTCATTCATTCTACTACTGTCTCTCTCTCTTTCTCTCATTCTCTCATTCTCTCATTCGTTCAACTCCTCTCTCTCTCTCTCTCTCTCTCTCTCTCTCTCTCTCTCTCTCTCTCTCTCTCTCTCTCTCTCTCTCTCTCTCTCTCTCTGTCCCAGGTCAGGGCATTTCTTGTATTGTTTTTGGTCTCCCTTCTCTGCCCCCCCCCCCGTCTCTCTGTGGTGTGGGCTGAGGGGAGGGAGGGAGTTAATGGAGCAGAGCTCCTGAGTGTATGTCTTTGTCAGGCCCATCAGGAAAGTGAGATAAATTCTCCCTTTGAAAACCTCTGAAAAATGACAACCTGTCACACACACACACACAGACACAGAGACACGCACATTGAAGAATAATGACATCGCCCAAACACAGGGCATTGAAGAATGAGAACACACACGCGCGCACCCACCGACATGAAGAGCCACTCTGAGCAAAGAGTTATGGCTTCATTAGTTCCAGGGAAGACCTTTGGTATGACACTAATAAAGCTAGAGTAGCCCCAGAGACATGGAGGAAGGGGAGGAAGGAAGGAAGGAGGAGGAGAGCGGGAGGAGGGAGAGAGAGAGGAGATGAAGAACGGGCCAGGGAAAGACCGCGGGCCCGGAGTGATCTGAAAGCAGACTCTCTTCATTTTGGACTTCATTAGGAAAGTTTACTGACATCCACCACAACTCTTCTCCTCCTCCTCCCTCTCTCCCCCTCCCTCTCTCCTCCTCCCTCTCTCCTCCTCCCTCTCTCCTCCTCCCTCTCTCCCCCTCCCTCTCTCCTCCTCCCTCTCTCCCCCTCCCTCTCTCAGCCAGACAGTGGTGCTAACCTCCAGCCCAGCAACCTCCCAGGCACTTCAGACGGCTCACCTGCCCCAAAACCCTTCAGTTGCACGTCGATGCGCGTACAAACAACCACTAATCTCACCTTCAAAAACCTGACCTCCATCACCTGACTCCCCCACCACACACACAACCCCCACCACCCCACCTCCCCACCCCCGTCCCAGCTGAGCATTATCCCATTAGGTCCTAACAGTTATGACACCCACTGACTGGCCTGCACCATAGATAATACCATGAAGGCCCAGTTCAATACTAATCCACTGGAGCTAACCTGTTTACTGTTGCCCATACATATCTCTCAGGCTGCCGGTATGAGTGTATGTGTGAGTGTGTGTGTGAGTGTGTGTGTGTGTGTGTGTGTGTGAGTGTGTGTAACCCGTTTAGCGCTGCCCATACATATTTCTCCTGTGTAACGTGATGCGTAGCGGGAGGCAGATCAATAAGGATGTTTCTTTGTTAATGAAGATGTACCGTTGGGCTCTGCGTTTCTGTGGCCAGTCTGAGTGTGTGTGTGTGTGTCTGCGTGTGTTTGGGTGAGTGTGTGTGTGTGTTTGTTTCGGTGAGTGTGTTTCTGTGGCCAGTGTGGGCTTGAGTGCTCACCGTACGCACACACACACACAAACGCGGTCGCTATAAATCTCCCGCTGACCACTGCGGTCAGACACAGCGGTCAACACAACGTCAGGGGACTCTTCTAACCAACCCCCCACCCCTCATCCCACCCATCCCGTCCTTCCCCAGGGATGACAGCATCTTCCCTCGCTCCATTCCTCCCTCTCAGAAGGTCACAGACTTCTCCAGTTGCTCTATCTAAGTATATGGTAAACGCGCACAGTAGTTAATGAACTCGTCTTCGATAAATAAATAAAAAGCACTCCTCCGCACATATCTAGAATGGTGTTTGTCCGAGGTGTATGCGGGTGTGTACTACAAGTGTGTCTGTGTGTGTGTAATCTTTTGGACTCATATCAGTAATGGACTTTGCAGGCTGAGATCATGACAGGGGCCGAGTACAGAGTGTCTGTGAGTGTGTGTGCGTGTGTGTGAGAGAGAAGGGCCTTGGAAAGTCAGTTAATGATTACTCAAAGATTAGATCCACATCTTGGCTTTGAGGACATTGAGATAAGAGTCTTGGGTTCAAAGGTGAAAGGTTGGGTTCAAGGTGTTCTGGGATTCAAGTGTGTGAGGAGCTATCAGACCTGGTGCAGAGACAGGCCACGCCAGACAGGAGCGTGTTAGCTCTAATACGCTCTCCTGTCCACAACTGGGCTACAGTTAGAAGAAGAACAGGAAGGAGAGAGGAGCGAGCGAGGGAGGGTGGGAGACGAGTGAAGAAGTGTTGGTGAGGAGGGGGATAAACGAATGAGAGTGAGAGGCAGAGATGGAAAAAAATGGAGGGAGAGAAAGAGATAGGGAGAGAGAGAGAGAGAGAGAGAGATAGAGATAGAGAGAGAGAGAGAGAGAGAGAGAGAGAGAGAGAGAGAAAGGGGGGGACACAGGCTAGCGATGAAGTGAGAGTGGTCAGCCATCCTCACTCTCTTGCTCTCTCTCTCTCTCGTCTCCTGCTCCCCCTTCCTTCCCTCCTCCTGGCCTATGGCAAGCCTCAGTGCTCGTCGTGTCTGTGTGTGTGTGTGTGTGGGGGGGGGGGGGGCAGTGCCATTGATCGCCTGCCATCCTGATCCCATTACAACTCCCCCCCCCCCCACCCCCCAGAGATTAGATTTACATTTTTAATTTCCCTCTTTCGGATGAAAAAAAGAGAAGAAAAAGGCATTGAGCGAAAGGATGAAGGGTTTGGGATGAGAGGAGAATTTAGAGATGCGCATGAATATGAAGACGATGCGGAGGAAGGAGGGAGGAAGGATGAGGTCAGGGGAGGTCACGATGGAGAGGAAAGGAGGAGGACAGAGAAACAGCGGTGTGTGTCTGTGTATGTGACAGACAGACAGACAGACAGACAGGCAGGCAGGCAGGCAAAAATACACTGCTCAGACACACACAAACATCAGAGACAGTAAGGGATATAAATGACAGAGCTCTGATCTTCCAGCCCTCTCTAGAAGGTCAAGGGTCAAGACCTTTGGCCAAACATCATTAGGCACAACATCTCTCCCACACAGACACACACACACACAGTTCATCCAGATATATTCATGCTAAATATACTGCATGTTTAATGTATTTATAGTCTGCAATTGTACTTTGTGAACCTACAATGTAGGCTTTATCAGTAATTAACTTGTAAAGTGTTATTTAATTGTCTGAATACCATCACAGTCAAGTAGTTGCTCTCATCGTGATATGAAACTCCAGGAATCTGTAGCTACCTGTAAATGTAGAAAGAGGGGGGAAGAGGAGGAGGGTAGAGGAAGGGAGAGGGGGAGGGGGAGGGGGGAGAAGAAAGGGATTGGAGGAGGACAGGGTTGTCTTCCTGGATGGGTTCAGGGTTGACCAGTGAACACACTGTGACGGTTATACCCGTGACCGTACTAAGCGTAGAGTCCAAACCAGGATTGGTGTTTCTCAGGGTTTCCAGGGCTGTGCTGGTCAGGCCGGACGGGCCCAGGGGAACGGGTGAACAAAGTCCCAAGGAGCGATACCATCGATCGGGGGTGGAAAGAGGAGCCGCCCCCCCCTCTCTCCTGATGACAGGATGGGAGAGAGGCCTGAGGGGAGATCAATAGAGAGAGAGAGAGAGAGAGAGAGAGAGGCCTGGAGTCTGCCTGCACCCCTGTCCCTCAGATTATCCAGCGCTTTCTGTTTATTTCTCTCTCTCTCTATTACGTAAACACAAAGAAACAAGCACACACACACACATGCTAAAGTCAGGAAGAAACCAACTGTGAAAGTGGAGTGGAGAGTTAGAGAAGGACAGAGAGAGAGAGAGAGAGAGAGAGAGAGAGAGAGAGAGAGAGAGAGAGAGAGAGAGAGAGAGAGAGAGAGAGAGAGAGGGATGAGACCTGGTAACAGACAGAGAGGGGGAGCAAGTGAGCGAGCGAGAAAGGCAGATCTTGGCTCTGTCTCTTTTCCTCTTCCTTATTTCTCCATCCGTTATGTTCTGACATACCCATTAACTCATAAATCCAATACAGTGGGGCTCAACAGAATCTGTCTTCTGCCGCCACGGAGCGAGGGAAGGGAGGAGGAGAGGGAGAGGAGAGGAGGATCAATCGGTCCCTGGACTGTCAGTCCGCTCACTCGTTTTCACATCCATCTACGCATCGCCCTCCTCCCTCCAGCCCCCCAGCCCTCCAGCCCCCCAGCCCTCCTCCCTCCAGCCCCCCAGCCCTCCAGCCGTCCTCTCTCCAGCCCCCCAGCCCTCCTCCCTCCAGCCCCCCAGCCCTCCAGCCGTCCTCTCTCCAGCCCCCCAGCCCTCCTCCCTCCAGCCCCCCAGCCCTCCAGCCCCCCAGCCCTCCTCCCTCCAGCCCCCCAGCCCTCCAGCCGTCCTCTCTCCAGCCCCCCAGCCCTCCTCCCTCCAGACCCCCAGCCCTCCAGCCCCCCAGCCCTCCTCCCTCCAACCCCCCAGCCCTCCTCCCTCCAGCCCCCCAGCCCTCCAGCCCCCCAGCCCTCCTCCCTCCAGCCCCCCAGCCCTCCTCCCTCCAGCCCCCCAGCCCTCCTCGCTCCAGCCCTCCTGCCCTCCTCCCTCCAGCCCTCCAACTCTCCTCGCTCCAGCCCTCCAGCCCTCCTCCCTCCAGCCCTCCAGCCCCCCAGCTCTCCTCCCTCCAGCCCTCCAACTCTCCTCGCTCCAGCCCTCCAGCCCCCCAGCTCTCCTCCCTCCAGCCCTCCAACTCTCCTCACTCCAGCCCTCCAACCCTCCAGCCCCCCGACTCCTTCCTGCTCCCTCAATCTCTTTCAATCCCCTCTCTACTAGAATATCCGTTCAAAAACCCTCCGTGAAAGACCAGAGTTGGAGTTTGTCTAATGCCTCATGTTAGAATCAGATGCTGTCACCGTCACAAACCAAACACACCGAAACTGTTAGAGACGCACAACAGCTTTGCCGGGTAAACTGAGATGTACTGTGGGGTCAGAGGTCAATCTTTTCTCTCACTGGTTCCTATGGGCATGTGGCTCCTGTAGTGCTGCCCCCTGTGGGGGGGGGAGAGGAACAGGCAGGGCCCCACTGAGCAGGCCAACACAGGAGGAATGCATTTCAAATCTTATTAAAATCATTCCGTGTATTGTGTCATTACAGCAAATTCTCCACAGATGGGTGTTTTGAAGCAGGATTTCATATGTTTTGGGGAGAGGCATGTTGAAGGGGGTTCGTACGCTGCACGCCGGAGCCTCCTCTCTTGTGGTTTGGTTGGAGAGAGAGTCATTATGGCAGCGTGCTGTTTAAAGAGGAAGTGGTTTTTGTCCACCCTGGTACCCCCCTGGTACCACCCTGGTACCCCCCTGGTACCCCCCTGGTACCACCCTGGGGTACACCCCTGGTACCACCCTGGGGGAGAAGGGTGGAGGAGAAGGGAGAGATGGACAGAACCAGAGTGAGGACGGACGCTGGGTCTCTCCTCGCCATGCTCCCATCTCCTTCCGAGGGAACGACCCAGAAGATGAGAGCCGATGTTGTGTTATCTATGGATCATCACTTCCACGGTCTCGTTTTAGAGTTGCCATAACAATGCCCAATCACATAGTAATCCATACTGCTGTGTTCTGTCATTCCATCTATCTCTCTCTCCCTAGGTCACTCTCTCCCTTTTTCTGTCTCTCTCTCTATCTCTCTCTAGTTCTCTCTCTCTCTGTCTCTCTCTAAGTCTCTCTCTCTCTGTTTCTCTCTCTCTCTAGGTCTCTCTGTGTAGGTCTCTCTCTGTTTCTCTCTCTCTGTTTCTCTCGCTTTCTCTCTCTCATTGTGTTTGTGTGTGTCCTCTGCTCGCTGCGGCAATCTCCAGTTTCCTTAATGGTTCCCAGGATGCATTGTGGCTTTGTGGGGGCGACGGGGTGAGGGTGGGTGTGTGTGTGTGGGCGTGAGGCGAGAAATGGGTGGGAGGTGATGCGGTCATTTTGACACTTGAGAAGTGTCCCATAAGAGAATAGGGCCTGGCCACTTCAAAGGCACTTACACAGGGTTCTCTCTCTCCGGCTCTTTCTCTCTATCTCTC
This sequence comes from Osmerus eperlanus, assembly GCF_963692335.1. Taxonomy (NCBI): domain Eukaryota; kingdom Metazoa; phylum Chordata; class Actinopteri; order Osmeriformes; family Osmeridae; genus Osmerus; species Osmerus eperlanus. The sequence goes on from NC_085038.1 coordinate 10,243,885, forward strand.
TCTCTCTCTCTCTCTCTCTCTCTCTCTCTCTCTCTCTCTCTCTCTCTCTCTCTCTCTCTCTCTCTCTCTCTCTCTCCCTCCTTCTCTCTGTCTCTCTCTCTGTCCCTCTCTCAAACTCTTGAAGCATTCACAGTAAATGCAAGACAGGGGCAATGAACATGCTCACAGAATAAACACATCACATCAAGCTATTACAGTTTTTCACAATTGCTAAAACACTAAACCCCATTCTCTGAATCAAATGTTCAGTGGCCTAAACCCATTTGTCGAATCACACACATTCTCATTCTCTAAAACCATTTTGCACTGTGATGCACTTGGGCTGCAAAATGGTAAACACAGGCGGAAGCAGTGTTGGGAATAACGCATTACAAAGTAACGCGTTATTGTAACTCCACTACTTTTGGACTAAATGGACTCGTTACTCGTTACTTTTTAATTATTATTTGTATATCCATTTTTACAAGCAATGTCACAGAGGGCTTCACATACGCCCATAGAACTGCCCCTCAGCCAACCTCAACCCTCAAGGAAGACAAGGAAAAACTCCCAGTAAAAATTACTAGAGGAGAAAAAATGGAAGAAACCTTGGGAGGAGCTATTCAGTGAGGGATCCCCTCCTCCAAAGACTGTTGGTAAAAGAGAGGTGCAGAACACAGGCTTAACGTAGTCATACAGCGGGGAAGTGTCAATGGGTGTTGAAACACCAAAATCCAGTGTTTCAAAATCCAAAATCCATTTTCTTTATTGCTACGTAAATGCATTTACTGTGTATACATAAACATATTTGTCTTTACATGTAACTAATTACATGCCCTGGATGCTGTGTTTATGATCTAAAAGCGTTGTTTGATTTTGAGCACAGGTTACATGGTTTAGGGGCGAGTGTTTGATTTTTCCAGAAGAGTCAGAAGTTTTGGAAATTGAGTTTGAAAATTTAATTTTGTGTTTACAGTTTTGAGAAAATGGTTGACAAAATGTGTCTTAGCAATCGAGAAAAACTGTAACGTCTCACTTATTCACCCATAATCCCTTGCTTCTCCCAGGATGCAACAGTCAGTGCTGGCACTTTTAAGAGGAAAATAACTTACAACTTTACAGACTAGTTTAAGTGTTTTTATGATGTTCATACCGAATCAGCATTATTGCAATAAATTCCTCATGGATGTGTGTGTCTGTGTGTGTGTGTGTGTGTGTGCAGCTCGATATGTTTGTGCAAACTAATTAAAACACACGTCTTCGCTCCTGACTACGATGGATGGCCTTTTAATGATGTCAGACCAAGTGAATATGCAAACACTTTGGTGCCGTGACTCGATGGCGGAATTGTAGATTACTTCCATTGATTTTGTCCTGGGCATCGTTAGAAATTAATAAAAACTCCAATATGAAAATGTTTGGGGTGGGGGGGAATCATATGTAAGCAGTATGGGAGCATGGTTATGTATGTAGTATGTGCGTGTGATTTTGTGTGTGTCATTGTGTGCATCTTCTCTAGGTGTGTGTGCATGCGTTTATGTGTGTGTGATTTTGTGTGTGTCATTGTGTGCATCTTCTCTAGGTGTGTGTGCATGCGTTTATGTGTGTGTGATTTTGTGTGTGTCATTGTGTGCATCTTCTCTAGGTGTGTGTGCATGCGTTTATGTGTGTGTGATTTTGTGTGTGTCATTGTGTGCATCTTCTCTAGGTGTGTGTGCATGCGTTTATGTGTGTGTGATTTTGTGTGTGTCATTGTGTGCATCTTCTCTAGGTGTGTGTGCATGCGTTTATGTGTGTGTGATTTTCTGTTTGTCTGTGTGTATGTGGGTCTGGGTCAGGGGCATCGTTAGATCCTTTTTACTGGGGCACGTGCCCAGTATAAACCTGCTGTGCCCCAGTAAAATCTCAAGTTTGAGTTTCAACAATGTACTTTATTAGTCAGTGCATTCATTTAGATTGATAATCCCGGAAATAATTAACGCAGTATCCCAATCAACGCCTTTGAAATCAAAGCAGTTTAACCGAAAACACATGCCGATGCCTGCATAATTCCATGTCAGCGCGTTCTTCTGAGCTTGCCAAACTGCAGCACGCACACAGAAGTACAGGTGTCGGACTCGGCACACAAGTAAGAATTGAGGTAGTTTGTAAATGATAGGCCTACCGATCATCTTATTTTGACTAAAACAATATTACATGAAGCTCAAAAGATAGTATTTGCGCTCAAATGAATGTTTTTTTTTTACTATTGATGTCCCTGCCGAGCTGATATCAAACTTGCGTCCCTGAACTGTTGTATAGTGGCTTAAGCAAGGGGAGTTTCTATAGCCTAGTAGTGTATTGGGCCTGTGCCCCAGTAAAGCTTTACGCCTAACAACGCCCCTGGTCTGGGTGCTTGTGAGTGTGTCTAGGTGTGTGCGTGTAGACGTGTGTGTGTTTGTGTGTGTGTCTGTGTGTCTGTGTGCTTGTGTGTGTGTGTGTGTGTGTGTGTGTGTGTGGGTGTGTGTGTCTGTGTGTGTGTAGATGTGTGTGAATGTGTGTCACCACAGACAGACAGTCTCCACATCTTCAGCCCCTCAAATAAAAACTGCTGTTGTTTTTCCTCTCCCTCCACTAGAACAATCAAATATCGACGCAGATCAGACCCTAGTCTCCACGTCACACACACACACACACCAAACCACATGCTGTGGTCAAAGACAGTTGTCCTGTCACACACACATATAGACCTCACAGTGACTCCAAGCTTGTCTCGTCGGCTGCCTCACACACATAAACCTTTTGTCCTGTTCAACATCACGTATCGGTCGAGGCCAGCCCGTTTGGGCCCAAAGTGTAACACGAAGCAGTCCTACCGACCTGCTGTGGCTCCAGGATTGTTACACACACACACACACCAACACACACACAGTGCCTCTTGGTCTGGTGCCATTGATCTCAGGGCCTGGTGCCGGTGTTGGTGGGATCTATCCTGTCTTAGATAAGACAGCAGACAGGGGACTGTTCTTCCAGTGCACAAACAGACTCCTGCTGGTTCCTCTGTTCCACCTCTCCTTCCCTGCTGTCCTCCACTCCTCATCTTCTCATTTCTCCATCTGCTCTCCTGCTCTCCTCCACTCTTCCTCTCCTCATCCCCTCATCGCTTCCTCTCCTCATCTCCTCGTCTCCTCGTCTCCTCGTCTCCTCGTCTCCTCATCTCCTCGTCTCCTCATCTCCTCGTCTCCTCATCTCCTCGTCTCCTCATTTCCACACCGTCATCCTGTCTTTCTTCTTCCAGTACTTTCTGTCTCTCATCTTGCCAAACTGAGGGTCTGTTTTCCCTATTCTGCTAACATTGCCCTCAGCTTAGCTCCAGTTAATCCCATAAAGTGACTGAGGTGATGGAAGAAGACTGTCAGGCTTGTGTAATGTGTGTAATTACCCATCATTCCCTGCAGGTGGTGCAGAAGCCTGTGTCTGGTTTTGAAACAACTTCATCATTCTGGTGAGAAAACCATCTGGCTGACCGTGTGTGTTTCACTAGCCATATCTCCTCACAAAGGAGGGCGCAGCTGACGTGAGGTGAGAAACCAGGATTCAAACTTTTGATTGAGTACATATGAACATTTAAAAAAATCAATGTCCACAATGCATCATGTGACAAGCAACAGATGATGTAACATGATCCAACATAAATCATAAATCTATAATTTCTTACAGCAAAAGAGAGACAGCTCTTCCTAAAACACTGCTTCCTTTTCCAGGGTGATTTCCAATTTGATGAGAAAGTGAGGTTCAGGGAACATTTACAGTTATATATTCATAAACATATACAGGCTTTGTACTTACCCAATTGGATGTTGAATTGAGCTGAACTGAACTTTTGCGTAAACACTTAATATCTACATATGTTTAAACCAGACAGTATGTTTAAACTTTGACGGTGTGTTTAAACTATGACAGTGTGTATAAACATTGACAGTGTGTTTAAACTCTGACAGTGTGTTTAAACCAGGCAGTGTGTGTAAACTCTGACAGTGTGTTTAAACCAGGCAGTGTGTTTAAACTCTGACAGTGTGTTTAAACCAGGCAGTGTGTTTAAACTCTGACAGTGTGTTTAAACCAGGCAGTGTGTTTAAACTCTGACAGTGTGTGAATTGAGAAGACAGCTTCATCATCATCCTGAGAAGAGAATAACCTCTTTAGGTCATGTCTTTTCCCCTTTCCTTGGATTTGGATTTCCCCCCCTTTCTCTTGTTCTTTCTCACACACACAATGCAGTCTCTCGTCTCTCTCTTCCTCTCTTCCTCCCTCTCCCATCCCCCACTCCTCTGCACACTGATATCCCAGCAGGTTGGTTGACCAGTCGATAGTCCCATTAGTAAATAAGAGATGCATAATTTATTAAATATGCTTCAGATACATATTTCAGCATCGGGTAACCAGGCAGATGCAGGACAGAACAGTCTACATGTACGACTGCAGGAGAGAGGAGAGGAGAGGAGAGAGAGGAGAGGAGAGGGAGAGGGAGGGAGGGGAGGGAGTGGAGTGGAGGGGAGGGGAGGGGAGGTGAGAGGAGAGGGAGGAGGAGGAGAGGGGAGGGAGAGGAGGGGAAAGGAGAGGAGAGGGAGAGGAGAGGAGAGGAGAGGAGAGGAGAGGGGAGGGAGGGGAGGGGAGGGGAGGGGAGAGGAGATGGAGGGGAGAGGAGAGGAGAGGAGAGGAGAGGAGAGGAAAGGAGAGAAGGAAAGGAGAGGAGAGGGAGAGGAGAGGAGAGGAGAGAGAGGAGGGGAAAGGAGAGGAGAGGAGAGGAGAGGAGAGGGGAGGGAGAGGAGAGGAGAGGAGAGGAGAGGAGGGGAAAGGGAGAGGAGAGGAGAGGAGAGGAGAGGAGAGGAGAGGAGAGGGAGAGGAGAGGAGAGGAAGGGAGGAAGAGAGGAGAGGGAGAGGAGCGGTAGAGGAGGCGAAGAGAGCAGAGGCGAAGAGGAGAGTAGTGTGAATTGTTCTTCATGGAGTATCACAGAAGTCTTGCACATTTCATGAAACACACACATCCCTACATCATTTCAGAGGATGCACGGTCAGGGAGAGGAGAAGCAGAAGTTGACAACAAGACAAAAGAGAAGAAGTAGACTATTTACCAGACAATGATTGGTCACCATGACCACAAGAACAACCGTCACACAACACAACACACAGGCACACACAGACAATGCACAACGTGCAAACCCACATCATAAATGAAAACACCCACACTGAAATGCATTCCGACAGGGGCCAAAAGGTTTTTTCCCATAGACAGAAATGACTGCCTTTCAAATGTCACAAATCACACATTTTTCACATCCTTTCACACCATTTCACACACACACACACACACACCTGTGCACAAACAACCCACACACGTACACACAAAAGATGTACAGCCACCAGACACACGTAGAGGCATGAACACAATCTCAAACCAAACACACACATTCATACACACGCACGCACAAAGCGTGAGTAACGGAGCTGTAACCAAAACCTGTTTTCCCATAAGCCTCCCTATAAATAGAGGTGTGTAAATGAGGAACAGGTGCTTCTGTATTGCCTGCTACTGCTTGAGTGACACACACATTCAACACACGGTTGGTTCGGTGTCCGTCTCTTCCTCTGTCTCTCTCACACCCTCGGGGGGGAGGGCGGGGGGGGGTGAGGGCGGGGGGGGTGAGGGCGGCGGGGGGGTGAGGGCGGGGGGGGTGAGGGGCTGGGGGGGTGAGGGCGGGGGGGGGGTGAGGGGGGGGCGGGGGGGTGAGGGCGGGGGGGGGGGGACTTCCCACAAACAAATAAGAAAAAAGCTGAACCTCCAACTCGTTTCTTCTCCTTTTCTTTGTGTTTTTCTGGTCTTTTAGGGCTGCTCTGGGACTTTCTCTCTCTGACTATCTGGTCAGGAAACAGAAGGGCCTTTAAAGAGGGCCTGTGGAATGACCTCGGGCTGACATCATAATTACCCATGAGAGGGTGCATTAATGATGGGTTTAGGACTTCAGAAAGTCCCTGGTCTCAGCGAGGCCTCCACTATCTCATCCTCCTCTGCCCTGCTGGCATCCTGCGTACACAATGCCTGTCTGCTTTAGAAAGAAACGACACTAAAGACTGATGACAGCCATAAACACTCAACTCACCATGACAAGAGAGAAAGGACCGTTGTTTCTGTGCTCGGTGAGTGTGTTTGTGTGTGTGTGTATGACACGCTGCAATACGTACGGTGTTATTTTCCACTCACCCATGTAGTGACAGTTAGGCTCCTTTTCCAGCTGTAACGTCATTGTTAGAGCTTTTGATTCAAAGTGACTCGCATGGGGGAATTGAAATCAGGGCCTCTTGATATGCATCCAAAATGTCCCAGCACAGAGCTATGCCCAACACACAGGCTGAATGGAAACACCTTCTCATGAAGGTTACATTAACTGTGTAAACCACCTTTAGTAGGATGGAGGCTGTGCAGGAGAGCAACATCCTCATGCGGTGCCTGGGAGAGCAGGACTGAATCAATATCCATGTGAGATGTGGCCGGATGTTCGTCTGGTGCAGAACAGTAGCACAATGTGCTTCCGCCAGACTGTGTGATGCCTCTGCTTAGACAGGAGCAGCACTTTGACATGAGTGCAATATACAGGAATGTTTTGGGGTCCCCCCCCCACCTGCGGGGTGTTTGTTCGATATTTGGGCGGGAAGATACTGATGAAATTGTGTGTCTCGACACTTCTCCATGGGGGAAGGGTGAGGTGTTGTACAGTATCTTATCGGGGGAAACGGTTCACAGTCCAGTGCAGAAGATCCAGCTGTATCTCATGAGATAGCAGCAACTTATTCCTTCACACCTGGGAGTTGACGATCGAGTTGTGACTGTGATTCCACTGTTGACCTATAGGTGTCAGTGCTGACTCAAGCCTTTGTCGTGCAGGAGTCAGTGTGTGAGTTGAAACATTCTTTTCAATCATGGAACGGAAAGTATATGTTGTACTTTGTTTG
>NC_085038.1:10251053-10258553 GCF_963692335.1 Osmerus eperlanus
GAAGGGAGAGAGGAGAGAGAGGGGGAGAGAGGAGAGAGAGAAGAGAGAGATGGGAGAGAGAGGGGAGAGAGGAGAGAGAGAGGAGAGAGAGGGAGAGGGTAGAGAGGAGAGAGAGGAGAAGGAGGGAAAGAGAGAGAGGGGAGAGAGAGATGAGAGAGAGAGGAGGGGAGAGAGGGAGGGAGGGAGGGGAGAGAGGGAGGGAGAGAGGACGGGAGAGTGAGAGAGAAGGAGAGAGGGAGAGAGGGAGAGAGGAGAGAGAGGGAGAGAGGTAGAGAGGGGGGAAACAGATACTGCTGACACTCTCAGGTGCCCAGTCATCACCTCATTAGCCTGCAAGACCCCTAAAGATCAGCTTTCAAAGTGTGTGTGTGTGTGTGTGTGTGTGAGAGAGAGAGAGAGAGAGAGAGAGAGAGAGAGAGAGAGAGGAGAGAGAGAGAAGAGGAGAGAGAGAGAGAGAGAGGAGAGAGAGAGAGAGAGAGAGAGAGAGAGAGAGAGAGAGAGAGAGAGAGAGAATAGAGGAAATAGAGGAATAGAGGAATTTAATAAAAATAACTTTATTGATGGATGCGTTTCAACCCCTCAACTCTAACCCAGAAGCCAGTTGGGTCCCAGTGAAAGCAGCTGCTCTGATCTCCAGACACTGTCACCCTACCTTGCTGCTGGGTTTAGAGGGGAGCTCCCACAAGCCACTGTGGTCTTAACCTTTGACCCCAGCCAATCAGAACTCTTGTTCGGTGGTTCAGGACATTAGTCAGGGTTATGGGTCACCTGTCTGGATCCCGCCTAAACACCCCAGCCAACCAGATTTCTGACCACTCACCCCTTACCCGATCGGATAAATAAGGTAACAATAAATAAGAAAGTATTTATTCCCCAGAAGCCTTTTTCCAAAGCAATATACGGTCCAGGGGAAATTTGAACCTGTTACCTTAGGGTCTGGAGTCATATACTTTGATCTCCAAGATCTACCCACCCCAAATGACTGGATAGCCTCTAAATAAATAATGGATAGCCTCTAAATAGATATGTCGAAATATTTTACCCATTTTAAGTATGTGATGTGGGTTTGTTGTGCAATCAATAGTTTAAAACTCAAGCATCTGTGAATGTCTTTCCCAGACGTTGGACCCCTGAGAGAGTCATGTTTGTCCACAATCAAGCCCGAGCCCAGCTGATGTCAATTTACAGGAAACAGAGATCTTTTTTTTTCATCCGATGAGTTCAACACCCAAACAGTTATGTCAGTTCTAGGGAAGTTTGGCCCAGTGTCAAATTCTCTGGAAAAGGTGTGTGTGACCGTGTTTGCAACATACGTATGTCAGTGATAATCTCTGTCTTCTTGTGTTCTTGCAAATTTGTTTGACGTCATCTTTCATTGCCCAAGTACGGTTTCAATTCAAAGAACACAAGTCACCAAAAACACCAAAAATACTCGGAAATGTTCCGGCCCCTTTATCGAGGATGCATCGGATGGTGACTTGGTCAGCGAGAACGCATCTGATTTCCAGAAGTTATTGCAAGAACACACGCATCTCAAATCGTTCTCCGTCCTCGCGGTCTTGCAAGATCGTTCTCGCAAGACGCTTGGCAAGAACGTTCTTCTCAAGAACCCAAGTACGTTCTTAGCGTTCTTCGGATTGATAAACAGCCATTGTCTCACAGCAGCAAAGGCCCTGTACCAATACTGTCTGAAGGAAGCACTGTTCCCTTAGATCCATTCTCTGACTGAGATCTGACCTTCTATCCTCCCTCCTACCCTCCCTCCCTCCCTCTCTCTCTCTCTCTCTCTCTCTCTCTCTCTCTCTCTCTCTCTCTCTCTCTCTCCTCTCTCTCTCTCTCTCTCTCTCTCTCTCCCTCCCTCCCTCCCTCCCTCTCTCTCTCTCTCTCTCTCCCCCTCCCTCCCTCCCCGCACTCCTTCTCTCCTGTCCTTCCATCCTTCCATCCTTCCTCCCTTCATCCCCTCCCTCCCTCCTTCTCTCCTTCAGCGTCCTCTCTCCCTGCTCCTCTTCTCTTCCTCTGGGCTCTCCCAGGAGCAGGCGGAGCTTCCAAACATCCTGCATCATCATTGGCCTTTTGACTGACAGCCACAGACAGAGAGAGGGGAGGGAGTTCATGTTTGTGAGATGACTGGCCAGGTGTCGGTGACTCAAAGAGTGTGTGTGTGTGTTTGTGTTTGAGTACATAGGGGACCAATGTGAACTCATATTTCCATGTCTAGAAGGCAGCCGTGTGTGTCCGTGTGTGTGTGTGTGTGTGTGTGTGTGTGTGTGTGTGTGTGTGTGTCAGGGAGTCTGTGTGTGTCTTTCCAGTGTCTAGGAGGGCGGGATTTAACTGGAAGATTATCCCTCCTGCTGCTGAGTAATGACTGTCTAAGACTGAGTCCTTCACATCTTCCTGTGAGCGACACACACTCACACACAGACACACACACATAGACACACACAGACACACACTCACACACACCTTTTCACGTCTCTGTCTGTTAAAAGTAGAATTCAACATAAACAAACATTCACATTGTAAATCTTCAGGATACACACCCACACACACACAGACCACATTGCCAGTCATCCTGAAGTCTGTGTGACCCCAGGTTCTGAGAACAAACACCATCCTCTGTGCTCCCTGTACGGCAGGCCTGTTCAACGATGCCTCATCTCTCTGACATCTGTTTGCCTCAGTGACAGGATGGCTAAACGATGCCTCATTCATGACATCATCGTGAGGCATCGTGAGGACGGGACACTGATATGGAAACCCTTGAACGGCTGTTAGTTTCTGTCTATTTTGTCAAGCAGTGTTTGAGTGTGTACTTCTGTGTGAATCAGTGGTCAAATGATTACAATTGCCCATTTACTCACAGAACACACACACAGACACACACACACATGGACAAACACTGGCATGTCTCTTTGTCTTTTATGGTGTAGAGTCTGTGTCAGACAGGGTGCCAGGAACTCATTAGACCTCCTGCAGTGTTACAGACATAGGTATTTAACACACACACACACACGCAGAAACACAGAAACACTGCCTACCCACATAAGCACACACAAACACACAGAAACACCACCTATTCACACAAACACACGCACAGAAACACCACCTATTCACACACACACACACACACACACCCTGCTGGGATGTCTGGGATTGTTTACAAGCCTGCTTGTTGAGTTGTTCCTCTGTCACACACCCCACTGACCCTTTCCCTGTCAGTCTACGGGGATGAATGTGCGTGTGTGGGTGTGTGTGTGTGTGTGCGTGCGTGCGCGCGTTACATCAACGACAATCTACGTCACAACAATAGCAGACACAACTGAATTTACTGTAAAAAATCCAAATCCAAAGTGTTTGTGTCACATATATTGTGTCATTGAGCGATCACTTCATGAAAGAACGAGAGCGATAAAGAGAGACAAAGAGAGAGACAAAGGAGAAGGGAAGCACGAGAAAGAAGGGGAACGGGAGAGAGCGGGTGAAGAGATAAGCGGCCAGGCCGGGGGAGAGACGCGGGGAGGAGAGGGAGAGCGACAGAGGGAGGTGGACGGAGAGCGCCCGGGGAGGAGGGGAGTTCTCACAGCCTCGTCTGTCTGCTCCCTGACTCAGCCTCCCACTCGCTCTGGAATCCCAGCAGGTGTCCTCTAAACCTCGGTCCTCCCTCCCTCCCCTCCCCTCTTTCTAGCTCTCCGTTCCTCCCTCCGGCCGCGCCCGCTTTGCCTCTCCCTCCTCCTCGCGTTGCCCCCCCCACCCTTTCCACCTCTCCTCTCGTCTGTCTTTTCTCATCCCCCTGTCTCTCTACAAACTCTTGGTTGCTTTATGGGTGGAGGGAGGGAGGGAGGGAGGGAGGGAGGGAGGGAGGGAGGGAGGGAGGGAGGGAGGGAGGGAGGGAGGGAGGGAGGGGTGTGTGCTCATCTACTCAACCCACCTGGGAGGTGCCGGGTCATGGGGTCAGAGCTAGGAAAGTCCCCTGCTTCCCTGCTTCCATGTATCGTCAATGGACAGGAGCCTGTTCCTTCTTGTGATTCGATGAGATGTAAGACTTTTGTTTTGTTAATGATACATTTGTCAGTTGGCAAAAGAGTAACTGTCTGAGTGTGCGTTGTTTGATCAGATCAGTGGTTTATGCGTCAAGATTAGGGAAAGGGAAGAGGGGGATTGAAGAATGGAGGGATGGAGGGATGGATGGAGAGACGAGAGAGTGGGGACTGGGGGGGGGTTGCCGTGGGAGCGTCCTGGGGGGTCCGTCTGACAGCTGCGAGGGTTCAGACATCAGAGAAACACACAAGCAGAAACGTCCTCTTGTTTGATGTGACCCCCACTACTAAACACACACTCCATCCCTCCATCTTCTCCCCTCGCCTTCTCAATGCCTCTCCGTGGGTTTCAGGCTCTCGTTCTTTCATTCTCTCGCTCTCTCTCTCTCTCTCTCTCTCTCTCTCTCTCTCTCTCTCTCTCTCTCTCTCTTTCTGCCTTTCTCTCACACACTTTTCTCTATCTCTGTCCCCTCTTTCTCTCTCACACACGCGCTCTCTCTCTCTCTTTCTCTGTTTCTCTCTCTCTCTCTCTGTTTCTCTCCCTCTCTCCTTCACATCTAAAATGGCCGGCCTCTCATGACTCAGGAAGTTGCAGCTGTAGCCCTGTTGTGTCTACCCAGGGTCAGAGGTCACTGTGATCCTCCTGTTCTGTCCCAGAGTGTCTGTGTCGTCTGTGAGGACAACAACAGAAACTCTTCTTTATGGGGTTTCTGGTTAAAGAAACCCAACACATTGATCTCACTGAATGAATACGTGACTACATGAATGACGTGAATGAATGAATTGATTAATTAGTAAGGGAAGACAATGAATACGTGAACACATTCATGGATGAAGTGAATGCATGGATGAGTGGATTCATTAGGAGGTAAAGAGAATGAGTGAATGAATGAATGAATGAATGAATGAACTCGGGGAGTGAAGGTTTGAGCTGAACGTCATGTGGGGAGCAGGTGGCTCAGTGCTCTTCCTGGTCGGCTGCACGGAATCATCTCTGTCTGGTCTCTAACCCCACTGGAGGCAGCGTGTGTGTGTCTACGTGTGGGTGCGTGTGTTTGCGTCTGTGTGTGTGTGTGTGTGTGTGAAACCCAAGGCTGGCGAGGGAGGGGCAGCAGCTGTCCTGGCACACTGATGACATACACATGTACACACACACACACACATTCGCCCAATTAAGTAACGCATGCCCTCCCGGTCTTGTTGAAGACACACAGATGGTAGTGTGAGGGGTTGGGCACAGGTGATAGAATGGGGGCGTGGAGGGGGCAGGTAAATGTGTGGACTGGGGGTCAAGGGGGCGGTTAAAGTGTGTGTGTGTGTGTGTTGTGACAGGGTGTTTAGGGTGCTCTGCAGATGTATGGGAGGCGGGGCAGGCTTGGGCCTATCAAGTTCCATACGTGTGCCTGGCGTGGCGTGTGTGTGTGTGTTGAGATCACAGAGTCACCTTTTGCAGTTGGGCGATTATGTTCATGACAGTTACCCAGTAATTATTCGCCACGTTGATTTGATTGACAAGAGTCCTAGACTAACAGACGCATTGTCCCGCCCCTAAACACTGTGCTTGAGGTAGGACTCATAGTTGGTGTGTAGCTCAAACACTCACACAGTCCTGCAATTAACTCAGTCAGACACACACATACACATTCACACACACACACACTTAGACACACCATTAGGTATCGAAGTGAGTTTAAAATCAACTTTATTATAATCATACGTTGACATGAATCATATGATTCATGTCTATATGATATTTTATATGTAAGATTTTGTTTGAACAATGACACAAACAGTGACAGGTGCAGTTGCAGGAATATAACAGAATAGTTTTTTTGTAGTTTATTACTCTCCTTCAAACATGACATCTACACACACACACATATGAATATACAGACAGTGGGTTAATTGTATCTCCTTTTGGAGAGATTTGCATGGGTAGACTCTGTGTGGGTGATTCACCTCTCTCTCTTTCTAAACACACACACACCGCTCTCTCTGAAACCACAAACACATAGGCTTTAAAAACACACACGCAGACACACACTCATAAACGCACGCGCGCAAACAAAACCACAGAAACACACACACATACAGACACATTCTATCTCTCTGTCTCTCCCTCTGTCTCTCTCTCTCTCTTCCCCTCTCTCTCCCTCCCTCTCTGCTCTAAACTCTACCCTCACACACTTCCTCAGCACAAACAGTTGAGTCGAGGACAGGTGGTTTGGGACGGATAAAAAGCCACAAGACCAGATTAAACAAAACAACGGCAGCCCAACCTGGACAATCGCTCCTCGCCGGATCACGTGACCTCCGGCATCCAATAACCGCGGCCTGGCCCCTCTCTCTCTCTCTCTCTCTCTCTGTCTCTCTCTCTCTCCGGTCGAGGTTTGTTGCTGGAGGTTTGGGCAGACCAACCGTGGGCCAACCACTCGACCACAAAGGACAACTCCAACTAGACCATAGACGGCAACCGCACACCACAGGAGGAGGAACGACAGAACAGAAAGAGAGAAAGAGAGAGAGAATCAGTCCGGGCTGAGAGGAGGAGAGCGTGCGAGAGAGTCGCGGAAAGAGAGGGAGTAGAGACAAGAGAGAATAGAAAGAGAAAAATAGTGTAAGTGGGCAAGGTTCAGACGGCGTACGGATTACACAGTGACTGAGTCACCCAGCCCTGGTTCTCTCAAACCACAAGGGCTCCTCGGCCTCCGCCGCTCCCAGGACCAGGACGCCGAGGTAAGAACCGAACCGCCTCAGCCTCTTTATCCACACACAGCTCAACATCCTGGTGAGCTCCCTGCTGGGGGCCGAAAACACCTCAGAGTGACCTGGCTGGGGTGGTGGGGTGGGGTGGGGGGGGTACAGACCTCTACTTGAGTTGCCATGGCGATTATTTGGGGGTTGGTAGGATGGGGGGGGGGGAGTCTAGGGTTAGGGGGAGCGAGCGAAAACATTGCCCGTAAACCTTCTGCAAACATACATTCGAATCCAGGGTGACAGTCCTAGTTTTCACATATGTGTGTGGTCTGTGGTTTCAAGATTGCTGACGTTTGTGTGACACACAAGGTGGGTGTGTTTTTCAGTGTGTGTGTGTGTGTGTGTGTGTGTGTGTGTGTGTCCCTTTTCAGTCCATGTGTCTGTTGGAGGGCATTGATAGACAGAGATGTTGTCATCTTCATTTCAGGAGGGAGAAGGAAGAACAGGAGGGTGGAGGGAGACCATCAGAGAGCTGCACTCTCAGACCGTTCAAGGGGCCAGGTCACTTTGCAGCCTCTGCTCTGTTCTGTTCTAATGGCTTCCAACAGCATCTTTGAGTCTTGGTCATCCTACCAGCCAGGCTTCCTCAAAGGTGAGTGTATGTGTGTGTGTGTGTGTGTGTGTGTGTGTGTGTGTGTGTGTGTGTGTGTGTGTGTGTGTGTGTCTGTGTGTTGTATTGAATGTACATCCAATGTGACTGAGTCGT
>NC_085038.1:10261053-10266053 GCF_963692335.1 Osmerus eperlanus
GACCCTGGCGCGTGGTCGGGTCCCGCGCCCCGCCGGCCGCCTGCCCTCTGCAGATCCTGGTTATCAGGGGTCCACAGAGCATCCAGGAGGAAACAGGAGAGAGAGGAGAACCCTGGCTAGCCCCTGGCGATGCTCGTAAATGTGCACGCGGACGCGCTCGCACGCTGTCACACATTCACACACACACACGTTCTCGTACATTCGCATACACGCGTACACACACAGCTCAGTAAACTTCTGGGTTTTGGCTTGTGTGTATGGGATGCATGTCAAGGGCTGGTGACAGTTTAGGGCTTGTGTTAACTGCACAATTCATCATGTGTGTTAAGACATTGGTGACAGGAAAGGGACATTTATGACCCTGTCACAAGTGTGTTTGGAGTTTGAGTGCGTTATTTTCTGAAATATGTTCACACAGAAAGTGAAAATAAGTCGCTTTGATCTGTACAAACTTCTTACAACAACGTTGAATGTACGGATGGCGGTATTTCCTTTGTGTTCACGTTAACCTGTATGACCTAAACCTGTTTGTCTGATGTTATTCTTGAAAAACTGTCAGGCAGATGTTTGTAAGTGTAGAAAAGACGGTGTGTGCATATGTGTGTGTCTCTTGGGGGGTCGCGGAGGTGTCACAGGGTCCAAACGGAGGAGTGTGTGTGAACACGGAGTGTGTTTATTCCAACAACTTTGTGAAACCACAGGGTGTGTTTTTGAGCGCTGATAAGTCGACATGGCGTTCACGCTGCCCCCCCCTCACCCCCCTCACCCCCCTCCCCCCCCTCCCCCCCTCACCCCTCCTCCCCCTCTTTCCTGCTGCCAGTCCGTCTGCAGGGCGTGAGGGCTGCAGCCAAAATAACGGTTTCCGTCAGTCTTCTTGACAGTTCACTGACACCTTCACACAAACACACACAAGCACACACACACACAGAGCGCCAGTAGACTCACTTCTCCCTCCTCCAGTGTCCGCACTCCTCCTATCTTCAGGGTCCAAGTGCCTCCCCCGTTCCCTTTCGAGAAAAACCAACCCACGGCACGTTTTGCCCGCTTGCTCGTGCGCGTCGCGTGCTCGTCGAAGTGTCCGGCGAGCGTCGTGTTGTGGCGGTGATCCGGAGTGTGGCGTTTGCAGCGGCGGCGGCGCGGGCAGGGCCTGTGTCAGTGGGCAGCATGTGGTACGGAGAGGTGGCTGTGGCTAACCATGCTGGCTAACCCCAAATGCAAAGTAGAGCCCTCACACTCTGCATACCGCCTTCCTCTTTAGACCTGTCTCTCTATATTGTGACTCCGGGTATATGTACACCCACACACACGCACACATGCTTTACATACAGACATGCAGACGTCTCGCTTACGGACAGCAGTCGCAGTATTGCTCCGGCGTTTGTGTGTGCGTTTGTGTGCGCGTCGGCGCGCGTGCGCGCGCGTGTGTCTGGTATGAGTGTCCTAACGGTTCCTTGCGACACACACGCACACACACAGCTGTCCTGCTTCCTTCCCCCTCATTATCTCCTCTGACTGTTACGCCGAGAACATAAGCACCATTCGCCCTGCAGAGAGGGAGCACAAACACTGAGGCACCCTAGACCCTCCTCAGAGAGTGGACCTGCCTGGGGACACTGATGCTGGAGCCCCCAAAACACAACTAGAGATTGACAGTATTAGCCCAATGTAGGTGCTTACCAGGGACATGGGTCATGAGCTGCCACGAACATGGTGGTGTGGCTATTGTGAATGCATGCTTTGCTATAGATAGTTGGTTAGTTGACAGTTTGAGCTTTCCAGTTTAAGAGTAGAGCAGAGTAGAGTACAACTCTACATTGCACAATAGCAGAGGTAACAAATAACTTCAAAATAAACACAAATTATGTAAATATATAAATATGTAAATATATAATGTCGATCTACAATATACAGTGTAAAACAATTTCAAATACTGGGGCTCAATTCAATGCTGAGTAATTAAGGACTTAACAAAGAAAAGTTAAACAAATTTAAGTACTTAACAAAATTAAGTTAAGAGGTGTTACAGTCAGGCATGTTTCAGTTGAACTGTCCTTATATACATAGCACAGTAGCCTTGAGGGCAGACTTAAAGTTTAGGGTTCTTAGATAGATGGAGCAGAGGTCAGAAGAATAACCACACACACACATGCAAATTCACACAAACACATACTGACACACACACACACATACACACATACACACAAACACATACTGACACACACATACTGACACACACACACACACACATACACACACACACACACACACACAGGTTAACAATGGCGCCTCACATGATTTTTTTTGAATATTTTGAATACAGGTCTCCGTCTATCTCTTCATCTGTCTCTTTTTCTCTCTCTCTCTCTCTCTTTCACGGGCTCTCTCTTTCAATTTCTTTCTTTCCATCTCTCTCTCTTGTAATATGTCCCTGGAAAACCATTTGTCAGACAAATGACTCAGAGATAGATAAGTCACACACACACACACCAACTCCCACACACATTCTCTCACACAAATGCAGATTGTACATCTGTACCTCCAGTCAGCTAGCACGATGTTACAGAGGACCAAGTAGTCAAATCACAATGTCTAAAGAGCCAGTGCTCAGATACAACACACATGCACACTCCGATGATAGTTGTGATCAAAGATAGTTATGGTCTGTCTAACAAAATGAAAACATTCTCAGACACATAATTCGTCTTGCATGGCGATGACGCATATTCCATGTTAATGTTTTATTATGGACAGCCTTACAGTCAACACCACCACAACTTTTTCATGGTATGAAACAAGCATGGTTCCAGCATGTACACTATGAATAGAATGTTTATGTGTCTAGCAGGCTATCATAGCTGTGTGTGTGTGTGTGTCTGATGTGAGTTCTTACAGCCTTGGGTCAGAAGTATCGGTGCCAACTAGTCAGTTTCTTTATACGAGCGTCTGACTGAGTGAATGTCTGCTTGAGTAATTATGTCTTCTGATTCAGCTCTTTATGACCTCCCCAACACACACACTCTCTCCCACATGTACACACACACACGTACACACACACACACACACATCAGGGTAGTTTAGCTCCACCTGTTTCTGCGCAGTCATCCGGGCGCCTAGCTTACACTGTGAGCTATGCTTAGTCACACACACACATACAAACACACACACACACACACGCACACACACATGCACAGACAGCTATGTTTAGTCACAGAGCCATGCAGATACATACTTATAAATGCACGCTAGACACTTACTTTAGATGTCCACAGACACAGACACACAGACACACTGACACACACAGACACACACAGACACACACGCACAGACACACACACATAAATACACACAGACATTGACGGGCCACCTCTGTCTGCCAGGCTAATCACAGTAAGTCCAAAATCATGCCTCATCTTTCTCTGCCATCCTCTGCTTTCTCCTTCATCTGCTCACGTTCCTTCTCCTCTCTTTCAGTCCCTCCTTTCCCATTCTTTCTCTTGCTCCCTCTCCCTCGCTGTCTTTCTCCCTGTCTCTCTCTCTCTCTCTCTCTGTCTCTCTCTCACTGTGTTTCCCTCTGTCTGTATCTCTCTCTCTCTGTATTTTTCTCTGTATTCGAGTTGTCCTACTAAGATTCAATTAAAAAGCTTGACATTAATTAAGAAAAAGACATGAACAAATAACAAGATTGGTTTCATATGCTCGTGGCACCACGTCCACAATCCTCTGGCTTGGAACATTACAGAGGGCCGCTCCTTCCCCCAGCCAGGGGTCATTTCTCCAGCTGTGAACTTTAGGCCCCATATGAAGCCTGGGAGTCAAGTAGCGCTGACTTCCCTAAGCCCTTCTCCCTTCTCTGTCTACCCCCCCATCCCCCACCCCTATCCCCCGGGAGTCTGGGCCATGTGGCAAGCTGGCCTAACATCAGACGCCCGGCTCCGTTGTTTGATCTCCCCCCTCCATCCCTCCTTCCCTCCATCCCTCCATCCCTTTTCTCCTCCTCCGCTGCAGCCGAGGAACAGGAAGAGAAGCTCTAATAAAGTTCCCTTCATTTCCTCTCCTTTTTCATCTCTCCCTCCTCCTCTTCTGCCTTTCTTCTTCTCCCTCCTCCTTCCGCCTGTTTAATCACTCCTGCGTTTTGACGTTCCCTCCCCGGTTTTTGTCGTCCCCCCCTCGCGTCCACCTCCCCCCCCCTCCGTCTTTCTCTCTCTTTCTCACTCCCTCCCTTCCCTTTTCGCTCTGTCTCTTTACTCTACCCCTCCGTCTCGCTCTTTCTCTTCCTTCTTTCTCTTCCTCTCCTTTCACCTGCACTCTGTCTCTTTCGCACCCCCCCCCCCTCCACCCCCTCCCCCCTCGTTCACACTTCTTTTGTGGCGTGTGTTTGTGTGTGTCAGAGAGCGTGTAAGGGAGGTAGTCGTCTGGTTTGGCCACACACACACACACACACACTGACAGCGTTCAAATCCCACCCCCCCTCCCCCCCACCACCACAGCAGCATGTCCCTGGCCCTCTGCCGAGATAACCTTACACATGGTCACCTCAGTCAAAAGCGTGGCCCTCAGTGTGTGTGTGTCCGTGTCCACACCTCCTCTCCCCCCGCCTCCACCCCATGTATGGGGTCAGGCCCAGTAGAACACGCCAGAAACCAGACGTTCAAGTAGCTCGCCTCCTTTTCCTCCGCTCTTCTTCTTTGCTTGGCTTCCACTGTGACTGTGACGCCACCAGACATCGCCGCGAACCCGTCGTGCGAAAACAGCACGGCTTTCCCATGATGCTTTGCGACGGGGCGCCGCCAACGCCTGCCATGCGAGAAAACCGCGACAGGAAACGTCCATCTAGCTGTCGATGGCGCGACGGGGCGCCGCAGGGTTCAGCGTGCCGGGGCCCGACCACAGGGTCCCTGGTCGTGTCCCCGCGGTTCCGGTAATGGACCGAGCGGGGAACCGTGGGGGCCCGCTGGGACCCGGCCCCGTGCTAGCCACCCCAGACCCCCCCCCCCCCAGCC
>NC_085038.1:10271053-10276053 GCF_963692335.1 Osmerus eperlanus
TGTCAAATCCCTCCAAAGGAAGACGTTTGCCGTTTATACCAGTAAAAGTTCCGGCAGATTGCGATATGAAAAGGCTTTTAATTTGTATTCAATTAAAAAATATGCTTTGTTATTTTTGTGTTAACTAGTCATGGCCTTTTTTCGTCGGATATTATACAGGATATAGTTTGTCATGGATGACTTTGGGCCTACTCAATAGCCTAATATAATTAAATTTAACTTGAGATTGTCATGTTGATCAGCATGCTTCAAGAGTAAATCTACGATATTAGGCTCCCAATCTCTTTCAAATATAGTTCTAGTGATGAACAATGTTTGTAGGCCGAGAGCTTTTTAATCAATCCGTCATCCTGTGCATGTGATCAATTTTGACACGTCAGGACCGCCGGGTTTTGATTCGGTTGATAAATCCAGAGAAAAACTTTTCTAACCAAGCATATATTAAATGTACATATACGTATGTATGTATATTCTATATATCTATATGTATGGAAAGAGAGAGAAGGCCAGTCACTTCCAATCACGGACATGGAACTGTCCGGAAGAGTGGAAGTGCGAGCCGTTACATTTTTTATCATCACCCCCGTGGCTACATTCTGTGAACACGGAGAAATAGGAGAGAAACTGGCAGGTAGCTTAAAGTTCTCGACAAGTCTGTCAGACTGACTTATTTTTTCGTGAAATCAAACTGACTAACTCATCAGACAAAGCTTTTAATTCCATGACATGCATGTTTACAGATTGGTAGGGCCCTCTGATTCCCCGGTGACTGATCCCGTCTTATTCTATCTAGTTTAAACGTGTCGGGTTAATGAAGACAGCCACGGCCTGGTTTGCTAATCAAATCATACACTATCACAACAGCCTTCACGGAAAGCATCGAAATTAATCGGAATATAGATTTGCATGGTTTGGGCCTTGGTTTTATTTGTGGAAATATAATTTGTATACGTGAAAGATGATGGAATGTGCACAAAAATAAAGAGACCTACATATTTTGGGAAATATGATGTCCATATGTGTAGTCTAGATATTTCTATAGGGAAAATATTTTTACGCATTCAGTATCCAACCATCGTATGCTATGACATTCAGTTCGGTGAGAGAGAGCATGTCTTTTTTATTTGCCTGTTTGTGATTCAGATGAGATGCTACCCCCTATGGGTCATTTGAGGTACTACAACGACGCAGTGTGGCCCTGGTCATCTGGCCTACAGTGAGCTATATGGCCTAGATTATGATTTAGCACAATTTAGTACTGTGTTTGGATACTTGATTTTCTATGGAGATTGAATAAATTTATACCAAAGTGACGAGTTCTGACAGAGCACGTTCCTTAGTTAATCTTCTCAATCTGTGAGTTCGTTCATGTTTTCATGTGATAACCACAGACATAGCACACATGTTACAGCTGATTATGGTGTTGCTCATGAATAGGTTCTTCAGAGGCATAGGCCTATAGGCTACTATAACGACGGCCTCTTAGTTCACATCATCAGTCTGGAACCGATCCATGTTGTTAAGGTAAACAGGCCTGCTGGAAACGGGATATCGTCCCTAAAATGCGGCGTCTTCGTGTAATCTTTTCGCAGATCTGGTGCAGTCTGGTCATCCGGCCGGACTGGCCGGACTGGATCGTTGTCCTAGAATAGCTAAAACTGTACCTGACTCCTAACAGAACTTTTGGATAGTAGTCTACGGCGTCTAGGAATTCAGCGGAAGTAGTTCTAGGCCTTTAAACTGTCCTTCTCTGGATAGAATATTTATTGTGGGTGCAAGATCTTTATTAGCTTTTATTCGTATGCTCTGCATCTCTGCCACATGATTTATTTTTTTGAAACGTATAGCCTAATATTACGTTTAGCCTTATGGCATCCACACAAGAACCACGTGGAAATATCTGACATTGTGCGGAATTTAGTTTTTGTTCAATATCAGTTAGGTTACTAGTGGTTTAAATTGTCATTTTGACCACAGAATGTTTAAATTTCTACATGGTCTCTGTTTATTTGTTTGTGTATTCGTCTTCTGCCACAGCCCTCTCTCGTGTTGCACGCTGTTGACTTAAACAGTAAAAACCAAAACCACAATACCAGAGCGAGACCGCTGCGGCCGTCTCACCAAACCTTGCACACCGCAGTCCCACAGTGGAATTCCATTGACTAGCAAAAGCCTGAGTCTTCAGGCCACACCCTCCTTAGACGGACGCTGCTCTGATTGGTTAATCCCTCAAGAGCTCTTCGTTGTCGCCTAATCTCATTGGTTGGGATTTTCCTATGCAAATTCCCCCTAGAGGGCTACATTCCAACACTGCCCACTGCCAGTAAAAGCCTGCCTCACTGTCGGGACGTTCATTCATAGCGTACACATCCTTACTTAATCCCTCTCAAAAACGGAGACAATTAAACCAGGGTGTTTTCGGCACTGCGAGGTGGTCGTGTAAACAAATATGTAACCTCGTCAGAAAGAAGAGATACGAAGACATTTTTTGAGACACAGCGATTCGAAGAGCGCCCGAGCTGCCGCACCTGGTAGTTTTGCTGTATCTTTTGCCTACCACTTTAAAGTTGTTGAAATTCGGGGCTTGGCTTCTATATCACGGATCACAGAATGTGGACATCACACACCAGGCTATAACGGGCTGTAATTGACTCCACTGCACAGCCCCAATCACGCGCCAGACTTGCGCACGCGGATATCTCCTCTGCCTGATTTCAACTGATGCTCTATGCGTCTCGGGTGAAGTTGAACGAAAGCGGACATTCTAATTATATCAGTAATTCGCAGAGGTATATTGCTATACTGCGGTGGACAAATGGTCTTTCTCTGGGACTCCAAATACGGTACGACTCTTTTTTGATTCCGTTGTTGCCTTGTTTAACTAATGTTTCATTTCTGTGCATGAATGACTTGCTTGTTTTTACGCATCATGGAGAACCGTTCAGTTGACATCCGATGAACTTCTCCTTTCTGCTCAGCCGTCACTCGCCGCACCAGTAGGCTATTTGAGCCCATTTGACCAACCATTTCTCAACGCAGAAGTGACAGTTTGCGTTAATTTCCTCCTCAAATTACGTTTCCGTGATGTACCTCACACAACGCACGCAAATACTGGGTTAAGCATGAGCAAAGTATTCGCTTAAACCATTTCTCATAAACTTCACTCACCATGTAGCCTACCACAGTAAACCCAATACTTCTATTGGGGTTCAGTAAGTCTCGTGGCACACTGTGAGTGTGTGTTTGGAGACGAGGCAGCGGCGGTTTTTAAACCCCCGTTTGTTCCAAACCGCTAGCATGTGGCATCGATTGTGGTTGGCTGAGTGACAGTCAGACCGACAGCGCGCGCCGGGGCCCTGTCAGAAAGCAGCGCCGTGTGGTTTTAACGGGGACGTTTCACGTGCTTCCAGGTCTTCGGGTTTGGCTCGGTTCACTGTTATTTTATATATTTTTTATAAACATTTGTTTTTCAAGTAGTTCTGGCGACCACATTTACAGTAATGCAAAATAACTGACTTCAATACAGAAACAAAACTTAATAAACAGACATTGTACATCTGATTATATTAGCGTTATACTTTAAATGAGCCTACGGTATTTATCTGACGTCTTGAAAATTCCATTGGCTATTATCTAATTTTGTTAACATTTGGGCAAAGATCATGATAGTTTTTTACTTCATTTTAAGACAGAAATACATTGAGAAAAAAATGAAACATTGTCTTGGCTGTTTAACTGTAAATGAGAATAAATGTGTATCCAACTTTGTACAGCATTCAAGAGTGAGCTTGATGAGCGTATACAAGAGTGTGTGATCTTCAGTATACTCTTCTCCTCACCCACCACATTGTGTCCCTCAGACCACCCCCCCGGTCGGCGCTTCACTCCCCCATCCACCACCCTCTCATCTGGGAAGGTGAGCGAGGGCTTGCCCCTGGGGGGCCCAGGACAGCAGTGGCGCTGCACTGGTGAGCAAGCTGCGCATGGCGGACAGGGGCATGGTGGAGGTGCTGTCAGACCACCCGGGAGAGCTGGTGAGGACGGACAGCCCCAACTTCCTGTGCTCAATCTTGCCCACTCACTGGCGCTGTAACAAGACTCTGCCCATCGCCTTCAAGGTGAGCCTGCATGTGTGTGTGTGTGATGTAGAGTAAGTGTCAGGGGTATTTAGATGCCCTGGTTTTATTTGTAGACATTGAGGGAATTATTTTTCGGACTGTCTGGCTTATGTCAGTGAGCAGAGAGGTCAACAGTCTTTAGACGTGTTGTGGTGGGTGTAGGTCTGTTACACTTTTTGGTCACTTTTTGGTCACTAAAAGATTAAAGTCAGTTATACATGAAATACATGAAAAAAAGGAGTGCCAGACCAAAATAACATCTGTCACTGTTGTCACTCCAGTGTAATTTCTAGTGTCAATGAATTCGATTAATTATATTTAATTATAATTTCTATAGTTTTCAAAATGGGTAATTCTCACAAAGGACAAATAGTTGTTTTTTTGTTGTTCTAGGAATTAATTAGAATTTTAGGGAGGGGTGGCTTTTAAGCACTTTGCAACAAATAGATTTAGGATCTATTAGAAAAAAAATATGCTTTTAGAAAAAAATTACATATTAGATTGATTGAGTTTTCCCCATTATGCACAATGCTGTGGCCGGATGTCATTGCCATTAAGTTCTAATGGAGGATGTTTTCCACAGTGTTTTGGGTCTGTTGTCAGCTTGGTAGGAGAGCTTCATAATTGTTTCCTTATTATTGTTTGTTCTGCAAGATCATTTTCATGGTCCACTGCTAGCCATCTCTCTTATGTCTGAATCTGTGTGTGTGTGTGTGGGGGGGGGGGAGGGTTGTGTGTGTGTGTGTATGTGGGGGTTGTGTGGGTGTGTGTGTGGGGGGGGGGGTTGTGTGTGTGTGTGTGTGTGTGCTTGCCTCCCCCTCTTTCTCATGTCTGACTTCCGTACTTCCCCTAGCTGCCCAGAGAATGTAAACTAAAAAAAGA